>NC_044996.1:23103703-23403703 GCF_008728515.1 Papio anubis
GACGAGTTGATGGGTGCAGCACAGCAACATGGCACAAGTATACATATGTAACAAACCTGCACGTTATGCACATGTACCCTAGAACTTAAAGTATAATAATAATAAAAAATAAAAAATAAATTAAAAAAAAACTGAAATGTTAAAGCCTAGCAATTCCACATCAAAGAAGATACCCTAAAGAAACACTTGCACATGCATACAAAGAGATGCCCAAGGCTGTCCACTGCAGAACTGTAGCTATAATTATTTGTAAACAAATACTTACCAGTGAAAAATAGCTAAACAAATGATGGTACTGTATATGCATACTATGTAGCCGTTAAAAAGAATGAAATAGATTTGTATGTACTGACATGAAAATATCCCCATGAACATGCTGTTCAATAGAAAAAAAAACTGACTTGTGGAACAATACACACAGTATGATATCATATATTTTTAAAATAACCCCAGAAACTACACGTATCTATATGACTATAGATACATAACAATTGTCTGGAAAATGACACTACAAATATAATTTGTGTCTCAGAAGAGAGATGCAGTGGGAGCTGAATGGGGATTTTGGTATTCTTTAACATTTTTACAATGAGAAAAGATCCACGTATTACTTGTGAAATTTTAAAAAAATACATTTTAAAAACACAAAAGAAAAAGTGACAAGCAGGGCAGGCAGGTACTCTCCTGCAACTCCCACATTTTGTAAGTGAGAAAACTGAGCTCAAGAGCAACTGAGTGACTGTTTCAAGGTCACATGGTTAATCAGTGGCAGAACTGGAATTGGAGTCCAGGCCTGTGGTCTCCCACGCCAGGGAGTGCCACCTAGGAAGCCATTTCCATTATTACCTAGATTCCCACTTGTTCCATCCAACAATAGAAGTCATTTGTGATGTTACCGGGATTGTCATTTTGGGATTATTAGACCAGTACCTTCTTTGTAAATGCTATACAGGCCAAACAGAACTTTTTGGCCCCTGTAGAATGGAACACAACAAAACATCATTTTCTCCAACCACCTATTAACCTTAAGACAAATTACCTTGGTAATCACAATACTGGATGTTTTCTCTGTGTGTGCATAGGGAAAACAATTCACAATAGACCTCATCTAATGCTTTATGGTGCTGAATGATTACTTTTATTAAATATGTTTCTGTTAGGACTTTAGTCTTTCACTTATCTCCAAGTCCTCTGTATAATTCTGAAAATATTTTCATTTATACTTTCTGAAAACCTTTTTAGCTCCTTAAACTTGGTCTTTAATAATTGAAATACTAGATAAAGGAGAGAGAATCCATTCTTTGGATCAACATGACCCCAGACAACCATTGCAGGAATTCTTTCCTCTACTGCCCTACAAGAACTCTTGCCTCTGGTTACACTGGACTGGGTTACTTAGTGTCCCTAAAGCACATTTTGTCCATTCTTATTTCTAGGACATTGTTCAAGCTTGTATCTCTCTCCAGCTTGGAATACTGTACCTCATCTATCCACCTACTCTTATGCAAAGTAGTATATTGTAGTGATTATTTTTTAAAGCATAGACTGTGGATCAAGACTGGGGTTCAAATCCCAGTCTCTTAAATTTTCTTTCTGATTTTAAGCAATTTATTTAACATATCTGAGATTCTGTTTCTTCATCTTTAAAATGGTAATAATAATACCCATCTCATACAAAGGTTTTGAGGATGCATAGCTCCTTTAGCACAGTGTCTGAAACATACTGAGTCTTTATTATTACCCATCTTTCAGCAATCCCCCTACAATCTCCTTAGCCTCAAATATGTGTGAGACCACATGCGGTCACATGCACATGTGAGCTTGTCCGCCCACAGAACTCAGGCATGAGGAGAGGCCAAGTTATTCTTGTCTCAACAACCAACCAGAATCAGGTCAATTCCCATCCTATCTTCATACCCCAAGGATGATGGAAGTCCAACTTCAGTTCTCAATTCCACTCTGCATGGACTAGAGGCATTCAATGGCTGACTGCAAAGGCGTAATAGATAAGCTGATCCAAAGTACTTCTGGGAAGTTAGGAGAAATTACAAACCTCACCTTGAGCAGCTGTGCCAGAGTTGGAATTCATTAAGGAAGAGAAAGAGCTACCACTATCTAAAATATTTCCTGAAGGGTCAAATTTACAATGCCTAAAATTTTCCCATTAGAATTTAAGTCTAGAAGACCTGTAGTCTGGGGCTTTGTGCATAAGTTTCTGAAACATAGATTGATTATTGGAATGGAAATTTAAAAAGAAGAATGTATGTCTCCAAATTGAGTGGCTGGTCTTCGTTAAAATGCAAATACCTCATAAGGGGTATAGCATTAAGTTGTTTTTATCCATTCACACCACAGTGTGAATTTGTATATCAAGTCTGTTCCAAGAAAAACAACCAGAGAAAACAAGCTTTCAAAGAAGAAGACTAGAGAGAAGAAAAGGTCACTGCAGTGCACATGGGCACCCACCCCTAGAGAGAAGGACACAGGAAGACGGTTGTGTAGAAGACAGCACTCAGAGATCATGTTCTCATACCAGGACGTTTATTTACAAAGCAGATTAATAAAAAAATGCATTCTACTTACTTCTTTATGTACCAAGGCAATCTAAGCTCTCTAGACTCAATGGACATATTCCTGTTAGAGGGAATTGCATTAGTTGGTTGTGGGCTAATTTCCTAGAATATTTCCCAGAAATTCAGTAAAGAGTATTTGTGCACTATATTTTTCTTGAAAAACTCCACTCCAATTGATGATTCATATGATGAACATATCTCCCCATCTTCCACCAAAAACAACAACCCAATTAATTTTTTTTTTTTTTTTAATCTAAGTTCTGGGATACACATGCTGAATATGTAGGTTTGTTACACAGGTATATATGTGCCATGGTGGTTTGCTGCACCTATCAACCCGCAATCTAGGTTTTAAGCCCTGTATGAATTAGGTATTTGTCCTAATGCTCTCCCTTCCCTTTCCCGACCCCCCAACAGGCCCCGGTGTGTGTTGTTCTCCTCCCTGTGTTCACGTGTTCTCATTGCTCAACTCTCACTTATGAGTGAGAACATGTGGTGTTTGGTTTTCTGTTCCTGTACAACAACCCAATTTTTAAAAAAATAGTGACTTTGAGTATTACTAGTCATAGGAACCTGGAGAAGGAATATGGGGGATTGGGGGTATACCTGGGAGCCAGGAGAGATTGATTCCTACAAAGATAAACCCTCACAACTGGCTCACCCCCAACTTTGTTCAAAGTGTCCATGCTGCAAATCAGTTCATAAATTTATCACTACTCTTACTATGTTTTATTATCATTACCTATCGATGTCTCTGAATCCTTCAGAAAAGTAGGGACTATGGCTTCATCATCAATGGATCTTCAACCCTTTGCATAGCATCTGGCACCTAAGAGATACTCAATTAAGTTGATCACGTGAATGAATGAGTGAATGTATGAATGGGTGAATGAAGACATGAATGCCTGAATGGAAATCAAAATGCCAGGGTGGAGAGAACTCTTGATTCAGGTAGTTCAAGAGCCTATGGTGAGAACTGGGTATTCTCCAGTGAGAGACTGAGAATGAATTACTTGCAATTATTCTCTGGTTGAGTGAGAACCAAGGTAAAACCCCTGGGGTTACAACAGTTAAACAGAATGAGTCTTCCAAGATCCCCCTCTCATTCTCCATCAGCCTTTAGGACACTACAGTAACATCTGTCCCTGGGAACATGTCAACCCCTAACATTCTCCTCACGGAGTGGAAGAAAAACCAGAATTGGTTGCCAGAAGACCAGGGTTCAAATCCTGACTCTGCCACCTACAAGTTCTAATCCCTTAGGCAAGTCATGTGAATCTTGTATCAGTTTCATCATCTGTAGAATAGGAATAACAAAATGTTTACTCTGCTGGGCTATTTTGTAGATTTGGTGGGTCAGCATATGTGAAAACACATAGTAGGAATTTAGAAAATGTTGTATCTATACCTGATCCTTATCCTTCAGTGGCACTGTTGGCCTAGATTAGGAATCCTGTAGGGCCTCTCAGATTCCAGGGGCAGGCAAACAGATATTTCATCAAATCTGACATCTCAGATGTCAGCAAAGGCCTAGGGAGCGTGTGTGGGAGGAGGAGGTGGGGCGCAGATAGAAGCAGGAGGTGGAAACACAGAAAAGTGCAAATAGCTGGGGAAAGAAAATAACAGGAGACCTTGTAATATACTTCTAGGGAGAAGGAGAGGAAAGAAGAGTGAGGCTGGTAAGGTAGTGGTTGTGGCTTAGCAGTAATTAGAGGAAGCTGGAAAAGTCCTCAGAAAAAAAAGAGCAATCAACGACCCTTGGTTTTGACTTGTACCCCTAACCACTGGTGGCTGCCATAAAACAGAACCTTAATCTCCTAACACAGAGTGAACAGAAAGCTTCAGCCACACCCCTTCATGCAAAGAGGCCTGATATTCTGTTACTCCTCCCTTAGCACAGCACTGCCACCCTAAAGATTCATTTAGTCCTGTCACAGGCTAGAATGTTTGATTGAAATAGTTCAAGGAGGAGAGAGGATATTTGAGAAGGGTAGGGCATGCTGGATTCACCTGATACTCACACCCAACATGGCCAAAGCAGGCTCACAAGAATGTCCATGGACACTCTGATCCTTTTCTGTACTGTCTCCCTTCACAGAAGGCTGTAGAGAGAGAAGTAACCAAACAAAGCAGTGATTCTTCAGCTTCAAGGGACTGGAACAGTATCTAAAATCTGTCCCCAGCACTCACAGAACAATTCTAGATATGCCCTCACACCACCTTAATCCCCTATGCACTCCAGCATAGCCCTAAAAGACAAAGGTCTAATATTTTTTCCCTTTGAAAATCCATATTCCTTCTCAAAGCTTCCGTTTCAGAGGCCTCCTTCGGGTCTGAGATAGCCAAATGGTTGCCATGGGAACCTGCCCCTCATTTGCCTCTAATCACCTGTTCTAGAGGGATAAAGCTTCAACTCCCAGTTCTGTTAGATGAGATCACATCAATCAGTTATATTAATTTCCTATAGTGTTTCTGAGAATTTCAGCTGGAAATAGCTTTTATGTTTTTGTTAAAAGAAGCCAGTTGTTGATCCATGGACTGCATACCGCCACCATCCCTGCCTGCCCCCATATAAACCTCTGTTTTTAATATGCTTGAGTCCCATCAGATGGTGATTATAAAATTTCAGCCCTCTAACGTGGGTTTAATCCATTAGATGTCAAAGTTGAAACCTTTATATTATTAAACTTTCAGTGGCTTTTAAAAATAGAAGCTAGAAAAATAAACATCTTCAATTAGTACTACAGGAGAACTATTAGCACACAGAGTTTCTGTGAATTCTGCTCATGTAGAACGGTCCTCGGATCTTTGTGTATAACATCATATAGCATTACATTTGGGGAAAAGAGAAAAGTACATTTTTCTGATGTCTTGGATTTGATCTGGAAGGGAGATGGGAAACCCACAGCCTTTCTCCCTTGCCACACCATTTTGTGCTTTTCTCCCATTCCTGGGAGCTGAAGTCCTTTTAACAGTATAATTGTAAAGTCAGTTTTGTGCCCAGAGATTTGGAATGAGATAGAAATTTCTGTTTCCTCTCCCTGAGATGGCTGTCTGTCAGTTCTCCAGTTCAACTTACCCTGGCTCCATGATAAAATACCCATAGTACTTCTTCCTGGATCTGTCTGCCCCAATCCACCTCTTCTGCTGTCCTCACTCCAATCGCAGGCCTGAAGAGTGCAAAGCACTCTAGCTGCTGACCAGTGGCAGTTCAGAGACCATTCTGCTCCCTTCACCCCCACCTTCTTGTACTTCCCCATACAGATCATTGTGCTTAGCACAAAACCTCTTGTAGAAGCTTAACACATACAGACAATAAAGCAGGCACATTTGCATTTTCAATTCGGGGAGAAATTGGGTTAAGAGGAACTTCAATGCCTGAATCGTGGACAAGGAGTAGGAATAAAGGGGAGGGTCTTCAAGGAGATGCCAAAATCAGTGGCCCAAGGAGACTGGACTCTGGAAACAAGGAGAAGCAAACAGGGGAGCCAGGGCCAGAGAAGAGGACTACAAAGAGGGAGTGTCATTTGCATTAAGCCTGCTCCTAATCATGACTTATTTGGGATTCAGAGTCCAATTGCTCAGCACTAAAAAAGCTGTGCCCCCATCCCATCTTATAAGGATGTAAGAAAGACGAAAGAGAGAAACAGGCCCACAAGAGCTATGGAACACTTTGTAGGAAACAAATGTAGAGCTACCTGCAGAGCAGTGAATTTTATTAGGTAGCATTATCTCTTTTGCTTTCAGAAAATAACAAATGGCCTTAATAGCTTAAGGCATCGTTACCAACAAAATATATACTGCAACTTCCTTAAAACATTTTTCACTATAAAACAAAACAAGGCAGGTCCATCATGGATCCCATTAAAGGAGCTTTAGTTACTGAAGTATCAAGAGCATCTTGCCATTAGGTGTTCCCAAGACAAGAAACCTGAGGAAACTGTTATTGCGATGCCAAGGGTAATAAAAGCATCTAGGAAAATGAGGTACTTTCTTTACTTTGCAGCAATGACTCCATCGACTGCTAGCAGGGCATACATTGGCTCAGACCCCCTTGTGGCCAATAGCAACAAATCTGAAGAACAAAGGTGAGCATAGCCTGTCAAGATCAATAGTCCTCTCACATTAAACCCAAGAAAGGGCATATGAAAAATTTGGCAAGCCTACAAAGAAAATATCATATATCTGTATGCTTATTTACTGCCTGTCTACTTTCAAAAAGAACTTGAGGGGGCTTACAACTGGTTAATTCTTGGTGCAATTAGACTAAAATCTGTTAACAAAGAATAAAAGCGGTGCAAATGGAAGGAGATGGTGACAAAATATATTGACCCCACCCTCACCCCGTGATGCTACTAGACTGCTCAATAAAGCACACAGTTTAGAGGTGAGTTTCCTAGAAACAAAGGTGAAAATCAAAACATGATGTTTACATTTGTCTTGTGATAATAGCATTCATGCTGGTCTTCATACAGATTTCTGTAAGATGTGACCGATTGGTCTCATGGTCAATTAAAAAGGGTTGCAGGAATGTATAATTGAACTAGTCAAGGAAGTTAGTGGGATTTAGAAAGCCAAATACTTCCTGAACCCTGTTGCAGAAGGATCAGTGTACTTCTGTAGATCTATCAGATCCAGAGGCTTTTCTGGACATCCCATGGACAACTAGGCCTTTTTTCTGCCTGAGTACCACCAGTTCCCAGAGTTTCTTCACCCTCCTTGAGAGGAAGATCTGTCTGAGATCTGTTTCCCACATGTTCATGGCTTTTCCTAGCCCTAGAAGCCAGGCCTTGTTCCTAATTTTCTGCTAGAAAACTCCCTAACGTGGTTCCGCCTGGAATTTGTTGGTGCCATCATCATTGCCTGGAAATTCTCTGGATTCCACATTTGGTCTTGGTATGTGGATGACCAGTCCTTCCCTTCTGAAACGTGGCTTGCCCTGCTTACCCAATTTTGAGTGAGTTCTGAGTGCTCCCTCTGGCTTCTCCATCACCTGTGATATTCCTTCCCTTGGCAGACTCAAAATTCATACAGCTGAAGAGTTTATGTCAACCCTCTGGCTGGGGTGTGGCGGGGGGTGCCTTTTTATTACTTTCATTATCTGGCAGAAGAAAGCAGACATATTCACTAGGAGAAACAAACTCTTTCCTGGCCCCAAACTTGGAGAAGAATTTGTTATGAATTTTTATATAAGGAGGAGCATTGAGCAACATAATAGATGATGTCCTGGAACAGAAACAAAATATGGGGAGCCAGCTGCTAGCTCTACAAAAAACGTCAGTTCACAACTCTGCATCTGGTGCTCATAAATCAAAACCTCACTGAGTTTGTGATGCTGCTGTTGACACTCCAAGACCATGAAAATTTAGTCCCGGATCAGGCATGCCCCCACACTTCCATCCCAACCAGTCTTTCTATGGTTTTCAAAATCTGAGCTCCCCAAATTCCCATTCTCCACTCATTTTGCCGGGCTTTAGCCCAGATCTGCCAGGTGTGATTAAAATTGTTCCTTAAGGTAATCATCATGCAGAGAAACTTGTGGAAAGGGGCTTTTGCAGATCCCCATATACTAGAGAGCAATGTTCAGTGCCAAGGAAGAGAACTGAATGGTTATCAAGGGGTGACCCTGTAACTCTTGGTCACTCTACTTGGCAGCTATTCCAAATTCCACACCTCCCTAAGACAGCCTGATGGAGAAGGCTTTTCTCTGGCCTGAAGTGGGCTGTCATGAGGGCTGCTCCTAAGGAAACTTCCTCCTCTTGTTCACTCACTATTCATTACTCCAGGCTTCACTTCATTGTAGCCTCACTTCCCAACAAGCAGGAAGCATCTGACTGACAAGAAGGATGGGGAAAGAGGAGACTAAACATAGAGGTGGAAAGGGAGAACAGAGGTCAGCTACAGAGATGTTCTTGTTTCTTCATTTTGTCTCTGGAACCAGAGGGTCACCCTTTTCTCAACTGCTCTCTGCCCAGTAAAACCACCCAGGAAAGAGAAAGACAAATAAGGCAACTGTTTTGGAAAGGAGAAGATAAGAATCTTTCACCTCGCAGTCCTACCTTCCTTTCCACCTCTCTCTGTAGGGGCAGTGTGTAAGTAAAGAGCCCTCTCTCAGAAATCACCTGACCTACCTGAATTCATTTCAGCAACATTCAAGTTTATATAACTCTCTTAACTTCATCCATGCTTATTCCGTTTACTCTAACTCCCGAACTTCTGGCTCATCCATTCCAGAAATGAAGGACAACTGGTCCCCACTGCAAGACTAAAATTGTGTTTCTTGGATGCTGTGTAGGCTGAACAATGTCCCCAAAGATCTCTGGGTTCTAATCCCTGGAACCTCTTAATCTTACCTTATATGGCAAAAGAGACTTTGCAGATGTGATTATGTTAACGATTTTGCAATGGGGAGATGACCCTGGATTATTTGGGTGGGCCATAAATGTAATCACAAGAGACCTTAAAGAGGGGGACAAAGGGAAATTTGAGAACAGAGGAAAAGGCTTGAAAGAAGCAAAGAAGTACTTGAAGATGCTATGCTGCTGTCTTTGAAGATAAAGGAAAGGGCTGTGAGCCAAGGAATATAAGGAATGCAGCTCCAGAAGCTGAAAAAGGTGTCTCCAGAGCCTCTGGAGGGAGAACAGCCATGCCAACACTTGGACTTCAGCCCAGTGAAACTGATTTCAGATTTCTGGCCTGCAGAACTGGAAGAGAGCAAATCTGTATTGCTTTCAACTACTAAATTTTTGGTAATTTGTTGCAGCAGCAACAGGAAACTAATACAGGTGTCCTCTGTTCTGCCTGTGTCAGGAAATTAGCCTACCCTACTCTCCTTGACATGCCATTAAAGATATACCTTAGGAAACAAAAGGTCAGGGATCTACCTAAGAAAGTGGAAAAAGCAAGGATTTGGCCAGAGGGCAATTGTAGAGAGCCTCAGGAGAATAGAAAGAGGTTACTGAAGAGGAAGGAAGGAGTCTATGGAGGAGAAGGTGTCTGAGGAGGGGCTGCATTTGAAGCAGGGGATCTATCCCTGGGGAAAGGCTGTGAGGGATTCACAGGCACAGGGGCTGAGGAAAGACTTGTCTGCAGCTCTTATTTTCCTTCCAAGAAATGACAAACCATAAACTGGTATAATCCAAAGAAACTTGGATAAGGACCAAGTGAAAATCATAGCTGTGCAATGTTAGGCAAGTCCGTTTGCCTTTCTAAGTTTCCATTTCCTTCATCTGTATAGTGGGGATAATAATACTTATTTCATAAGGTCATTTGAGAGAATTCAATGAAATAATGGACAAGACATTACCGTGGCTGGCAGATAGTAAGTGCTTAATTAACTTTTTAAAAAATTGTTTAATTTTAAATTTTTGTGAGTACATAGTAGGTGTATATATTAACTTTAACTAGTAGCCCTGGCCTCCATGTTCCCTGACAGCTTCTTTAAAGCACTGTTTCCTATTACTCCATTCTCTCTTTCTTGCTTCTCTTGCCTTGGATGCAGGGGAAGGCCTCTTCATCACCTCATACAGAAAGCGTGTAACTTAGCATATGGTCCTGGGCTTAGATTTGGGAACATTAGAAGAGGTGAACTGAGAACAGATGTCCAGGTCCTAGAACTGGCTGAGAGAAGAGAAGAAGCTATCAGGCACAGTCACAGGTTACTATAACAACTAATTGTCGTATTCTAGGCCTGCGACACCTGACTTCAGGGAGGGAAAGGACAGAGAGAGCAATTGGACTTGTACTGCAAGGTTCTGGTTTGGGAGTAAGGAAAGACCTGGCAAAGGTCAGAGATTCTACACCCAACTTGGTGTCCTCAAAACTTGTGTTCTAGGGCTCAGTCCACCTTGGCTAGGATCTCTCACCCCAGAATTGCTTTTATTAAAGATGAATGATTCAAGGTCAGGCAGAGGGCTCTTTAGGAAGAAAATATTAGGATGTGGAGGAATTAGGGGTGTTCTGATACTCTTAGTATGAGGAAAAACTAGAGCCTGAGATGATTGCCACACACCTCAGAACACCCGCTGTGAGAAGGGAATTAGAACAGGAACCCAAGTGAATGGGGAGTGTTCTTGATCTGTATTCCTGCAATGGATAGCTTAAGTCACCTCCAACATGAACACTTCTTTGAGTATTTAATAATTCTTCTGGAGTTAAAAAAGTTAGATTGTTAAGGAAATAGCTTTATAGGTGTGTGCATGTGTACATGCAAATATGTGTATGAATGTGTCTGTTAAATATACATGTTAATAGGTTGCCTACAATAAGTGAGATGAGTGACAAAGAAGATGAGTGGTTACTACTTCATCACTATGCCTAGAGTCATCCTTGTCTCCCAGGCCCTTACACTAAAGTCAGTGGGTCACAGAGGAAAAATGGGGTAGGACATTACCTGGCTGTGGCTTTGGTTTTATGGGCAGTGAAGACAAGGCAAGACAGGATTCTTTCACTGAACTCTTCTTATGATTTCAACTACATCAGCCCACCATACTTCCTTCTTCCAACTTGCCAAAATTTGAGAAAAGCCTCCACTCCTTGATGGGAGAGAAAAAGCATAGCTTTTGGAGCCAGGTAAAACTAAGTTCACATCTCAGTTCTCAAAAAATATATATACCCAGCATTTGGGGTAAGTGACTTTGAGTAAGCATTCTCTGGCCCTCAGTTTATTAATCTGTAAAATGAGAACAATAATATACGTACTGCAAGACTGTGCAGATTAGCAACAATGTGTGTAAAGTTCTGACTCTATATACAGTATCCAGTAGCCTTTGGAGGTATTTGAATAAAAACTTTGTGGTGGCCAGGCCCGGTGGCTCGCGCCTGTAATCCCAGCACTTTGGGAGGCCGAGGCGGGCAGATCACGAGGTCAGGAGATCAAGACCACGGTGAAACCCCATCTCTACTAAAAAATTAGCCGGGCACGGTGGCAGGTGCCTGTAGTCCCAGCTACTGGGGAGGCTGAGGCGGGAGAATGGCATGAACTCGGGAGGCGGAGCTTGCAGTGAGCCGAGATCACGCCACTGCACTCCAGACTGGGCAACAGAGCAAGACTCTGTCTCCAAAAAAAAAAAAAAAAAAAAAGAAAAGAAAAAAGAAAAACAACAACAAAAAACCTTTCTGGCAAGAAAGCCCAGAGTTCAAGTATCAGCCTTACCATTTATAACCTGAGTGGGCTCAAGCAGGCCATTTAACCTTTATGATGCTTTAGTTTCTATGTCCTGGTATGGACATTCTTGCTCATGTCTTTTGGTGAACTAGCACACTCATTCATCTTGGATATATATCTAGGAGTGGAACTGCTAGATCATGAAGCATGCATATGTTTAGCTTTAGTAGATAAGGCTTGTCAAAGTTTTTCAAAGTGACTATATCCATTTACTCTCCCACTAGCAGTGTACAAACATTCCAGTTGTGGCACATCTTCGCCAACCATGGTATCATTTCTTTCTCATCTTAAGCATTCCAGTGAATGTTGCTCTGCAATTTTTGAATTCACTTTCTATGACATCATAGTTTGTGTCTCATAGTGGCTTTTGTAGATCTTGTTTGTTTATTTATTCCAAATAATACTTATTAAACACCCTTTATGTGCCAGGTACTGTATCAATTGAGGGAGACACACACTTCTGAAGTTCTCAGTCCCATGTCCACTTGCCTTCCCTTCTACAGATAGTCTGCTGGTAACACCAAGACCAGCCAGTGCACGGGGCACAAACTTCTTTGAAAATGCAGAATGCTTCTAGTTTAATGCCCTCTCTCCATCTCCAAATATTTCTGTATCTTTAGTTGGCCTCTTTTCTCTCTTTTTATTTTCCAAGGAAGATACCACCACCATACTTGTCAAAACAAACATTCCACCCGACACATGACCCTACCCCTTCTCGCCTTCATCAGAATCTTATTCCAACAACAGTCACCTCTGACCTCACCACACATCTGTAATCTCAACATCTTCACTAACAAATGTTAGTTAACAAATATTTTCCTTTAGCTAACAAATGTGCTAAGGTCATCCTTACCCTGAGATGATCTTTCAATACTTGAGCACACTTTAAGTGTCTGTTTTGCTCCTTAATTTCACCACAAAAATTCTGAGAATTTTTTAGAGTCACTGTCTCCAACTTGTCACCCCTACTCTTTTCCTTCTTCACTCCCTGTAATCTGGCTCTATCCTGAAACTGCTCCTGGCAATTCAGGAAAGATCTTCTAATTACCAAATTCAACAGTATCTTTGCATCCTTCTTTCTCTCTGACCCTTTTACTATATTAACAATGTTCATCACTCAACCTTCTAGAAATCTCTTTCTCATGATTTCCTGTTTCTTCCCCTTAACGCATGACCTCTTTTGCCTATCCCCATTACTAACTATCCCTCCTAGCCATACCACTTCAGTGGACGCATCCCCCAAGCTTTTGCCCTTGGCTGTTTTCTCTTCTCAAGCAGATCCCATTCATTTCTATTACTGCAAAGATGACCTTTAGAGATTTATCCCAGTTTCATTCTTAAGTCGAAACTTCTCTCCAGGGTAGCCATTCCTCAATGTTTTGACTGGCATCACTGTTCTTCTAGTCACAAAGGCTCCAAACCTCAGTTTCCTTATTTAATTTTTGTCTCTCCCAATCCCTCACCATCACTCCCCTCTCCCCATCTAGTTAGTCATGGACTTCTTTTTCTTTTTCCTTCACAATGTCTCTCCTCTGTCCGTTCTCCACTTTGGATTTCTTAGCTCAAGAAAACGGTGTACCCTACCTTACACTTGGACTATTGTATTGTAATAGTCTCTTAACTGCCTCCAATCACTCCCCTCTCCTATCTATCCTCTGCACTGCTAACAGATTAATCTTCCTAAAGCACCACTCTTACTGTCATTCCACTACTTTAAAACTTCCTATGATTTTCCATTGTTTAAAAGATCCAGCCCGTACTCCTTAGGCTGCCAGGAAAGAGGCCCCACAGTTTGACTGAAGCTACCTTTCTAATCTCTTCTCCCACTCCTCCTTTCCATGGGCTCTGTTCTGTAGACACATTATGCTTTCACTAATTTCCATAACCTGATTTGCAAATAGTGTATTGGTTAAGTGCATGCATAGGCTCTGGGCTCAGATAGGCTCGAGTTAAAAACCTGGCTCTGTCACTTTATAATTGTGTGACGTTGGAAATTTATATAACCTCTCTGGCCTCAGTTTCCTCATCTATAAAATGGGGATGATACGGCTGGGCGCGGTGGCTCAAGCCTGTAATCCCAGCACTTTGGGAGGCTGAGAAGGGCGGATCACAAGGTCAGATCGAGACCATCCTGGCTAACATGGTGAAACCCTGTCTCTACTAAAAATTATAAAAAACTAGCCGGGTGAGGTGGCGGGTGCCTGTAGTCCCAGCTACTCGGGAGGCTGAGGCAGGAGAATGGCGTAAACCCGAGAGGCAGAGCTTGCAGTGAGCTGAGATCTGGCCACTGCACTCCAGCCTGGGCGACAGAGCGAGACTCCGTCTCAAAAATAAAAAATAAAATAAAATAAAATAAAATAAAATGGGGATAATAATAGAATATTATTAACCTCATAGGTTTATTATAAGGATGAAATGAGGTATTGCATCTAGAATGCTTACCACTGTGCCTGGTGCACAAAAAAACAGAAAAAGAAGTTTACTATCATTTTATCCTACTCTTCCATCTCTTTGCTTAGTCATTCTTTCTGCCTTGAATATCTTCTTCCAATCATACCTACTAAAGTCCTTTGCACCCTTCAAGGAACACCTCAAGTGTTACCTTCTCAAGGAAGCCTTCTCTACTTCTAATTCTAGCACTTTGCTTGAATCCCTCTCTTGGCATTTTTCATCCCACTCTGGCATAAAGTGATCACCTTCTGTGCCAGACCTAAAGCTCCTTTGCACTCTAACCATGTTCTGATCATGTCTGTATCACTCACAGCACCTATCACAGTACGTGGTATGGAATAGGCACTCAGTAAATATCCATTGCCTGACTGGAGGTTACATGCCTAAATGGTAAAAAGAGAAAATATAGAGGGTTCTGAGATTGATAAAGCATGACTATGGAGTGATTAAAGGTGCTAGTCATAGCATTAAAACCTTTTTCTTTCCTTTCTTTCTTCCCCCATCTCCTACTCCCACTCATTTTCTTTGCCATCTTCTTCCTCACCCGACTGCCTGGTTGTTAGTCTTGCCAGTGTGAACCATGGTCATTATTTAATCCTGCTGATGGCCCTTGAGGGGAAAGAGGTTCCTATGACAACCTCAGATCTTGTCCCTTTGTCGTTACCACTTAAGCTCTGATGAAAACCACCCTCCTATCTACTACAAATTCTTATAAGAGGGGTTCATTAAACTTATGATTCAATTCTCCATCTGGAACCTGTGATAAAAATACAGAGCAGGAAATTAGACTCCTTTATGTAGTGGCACTTACTAGCCTGCTCAGATACCAATCACCACTCTCTATCAATAACATTCTTTAGCTCTTGAAGATTGCCTAGCCTGAACTTTGCTTTTAGCATACAACTAAACTTTGAGAACTAGTGGTCCAGTTTTCAAAGTTTCTTTCCTTGGCTTCTCCTAAATAAGTTCTGCTAAGTGCAGAGCTATCCCCATGTGAGATCACCTGTAAGCTTGATTGGTGTCCTCTGGATTTTCTACCATTCAGCAAACCGTGTGAATACAGAGAGAAATGAGATAGACTCAGCCCTTTGCCCCCAAGAAATGTATAGCCTAGTAAATAAGATTTCTATGAACTTTGAATTTTACACATCACTTGGCAAGAAGTCTTGATTCTCTCAGTTCCTATGTCCTAATCACAACATCACGCTGGCATTCCAGCTGCCATTCTCTGCAGTGAATGAAGCGATCATCATTTTCTTTCATTAAAAAAAAAACAAAAGAGGAGAGGAGAGAGGGAACTAATATCTATTGAGCATCTATTTTAGCAGACACTTTGCACACAAGGCACTTGCATTTAAACCACACAACAACCCAATGAGGTAGGTATTGTTCCCATTTTACAAATGTGGTAGCTGAAGTCCACTGAACTTAAGCAATTTTGCCCAAGGTCGTCCAACTATAAGAGGCCAAGTTATGATTTCATGAATTCCTTCTGACTTTAAAGCATGTGCTCTCTCCACTCCACTCCACTACTACTCCTGTTTAAATCAATACCTGTAATCCAGAGGAGTCCCTTTTTCTTAGCACTTGCACAGTGGATGTGAGCCCTCTGCTATAGTCTCTGGTATCAAATATCTACACTGCTATCCTCATTCTGTGATCCCCCATACCAATGGAAGTCATATTGCTTTCTCTACCTGCTCAGTCACCTCTAAATTGGGTCTTCTGTGGGGGAAGCATCACTGGGAACCTTACAGCCTGTCTTTTCTACTGTGTGATCACCCCCCAGATTGAAATCCCTTGCTTTTACCCTAATAAACAAATATATGGGAAAGGCCTAAAAATACATCTAGTGAACTACCTAAAGATGCGTTCTAAGAAGAATGAAGCCAGCTTTTGCTTCTAAGGCCTTCCTTAGAGGAAAAGGTCACACTGTACTAGAAAAGATGGAAGTGTACTTTCTGAATTTGTCTTACCACAGAGATTTTAGAGGTGTAGAAGTGTATGTTTCCCTGATGCTATCTGAAATCCAGACAAACGGAGGGTCCCACATTACCAGATTAAAGTAATTGGTATAAAGGCCAATTTAAATTACAGGGATGACTCACTTTGAGAAAATCTTAAAAATTTACATTTGTAAAACAGAGCCATAGGAATCAGACAAGTGGTTATAAAACATTCCTCACTCTTTCACAATTTCCTACAGGACGTCTTTTATTAGAAATCACCTCTGACGCATTTGAAATTGAAGCAGTTTTACAAAAGTTTAAAGATATATACTTTTTAGGGAGCACACTCATTATATAATTCAAGATATATCCTTAGCAAGATATTATCCATGTAGTAGACATTCAGTAAATATTTTCTGACTGAATAATATGTTGGGTATCTAAAATGCAATTATTTTCCTCTTGAGTATATTCAGTAACTTAAATTAACAGCTTTAAAACATTATCAAAGAACTGAGGTATTTGCTTTATAGAATAGACATAAGCAATTTGTAATCAGCAATATTGGTTTATACTAGGTGTGTTCGGTTCTCTTATGGAGGTTAAGAATGACACCTTGCATTTTTGTTTACAACATGAATTTGTTCAATAAACTCTTCCCTCATAGCTAGTTCAGTAACGAGGCTCTGTACCTCCTCATTCAAAAAATTCCAAATTCATTATGGGTTCAAGAAACAACTACAAATCAAAGCCTGATTGTAGGCTGATATTTTGAAGGGGCCTCCTAAGAGTATTGAGCTGAGGGCGAGTAGGTATAAGTTTGAAAACACTTTCTGTTTGCTATTGATTCATTACTGAACATACTCAGGAGGAACTAATTGTATTTCTAGATCTTTATTTTGTTTCGTCAGCAACTATTCAGTGCCTACTCTGTGCAAAATTTCCACCACAGGCCTATATTCGGTTTTATATTAAGTGAGTTCCTGAAAAACCAATGTGTATTTAACTGCAATGCGTAGTTTTAAAGAGGAAATAATATTTTGAAAGGAACTACTAGGAGTACTGACCTAGAGGTGGAGAGATGGCAAAAGAGTTCAGAGACAGTATGAAATGAGTATTAGCTAAGGTGCAATGTGCTAAAGCAAGAGAGAGGAAATGTAGCTGCAGAAAAATCTTTCCCCATATCCCAGTGTTGCTGAGGGTTGGCCCTGTTCATTACCACGGCAGAGAAGTTTGGCTTTCAGAGTAGTAATTGGCTCCTCTGAACCCACAAACTTCAGAACTCAGGGTTTGGTGAGAAATTTGTTGGCACAGGACAGTCTGGATGCTCTTGTATACTCAACTATTTTGTTTAACTTTCCCAGGGGAGGGGGAAATATTACCCTTGGGAAACAGGCTTCAGGGAAATTGATTTTCATGAGAAAAACATATTGAGCAAACAGGCAGGACCTGACTCCCTAATGGGAAGACGTTAAGGCAGGATATTAAGTTGGGCAGTTAGAGAAGCAGCTAGACTGAGAATGCTCTGGAAGGTGGTTCCTGACTCTCTGTCAGGATGAACGAAACAGCCAGATCATGAGGACATGGTGGCCAGTCCTTCTAGGGAAGAAAAGGAAAATGAGACGTAAGAAAAATCTCTCTGGATTTCTGTCAGCAGTGACCAAAATAGAGCTTGCAGATTTTAGCTGGGATGGAGAAAAAGTGATACCAATAAACATTTACTAAGATCCTACTGGGCACTCGCCTCTTGTGTTAGACATGTGGAGAAAATCAGGGGAAAACAATAGAAAAATTGTGAGATTGCACTTACTTTTGAGGCACTTACAATTTTTTGAGGGCAACGACACAAGAAACAACTTAAAAGTAATGGCATACATATGCGCACACATTGTGAAATGAGAATGAAATTGACCACTTATGGAGTGCTGGTACCTTGCCAACACATTTTATAGATTATCTCATTCAATCCTAAATAAAACACTATGAGGTATGCAGTAGTTTTGTTATTGTAAGTATTCTGTATGTTACAACTGAGAGAATTGAAACACCAAGAGGTTTAGTTCCTTGTCCAGAGTCACATGGTACGTGGCAGAGTCAGAACTTGAACTCAGGTCTGTCTGACATGAAAGCCCATGCTCTTAACTACTACAATATACTACTTCCCCATGATATGATAAATTCTCTAGTACAGACTGAAGTTATCATGTTCCTATGGCTATGGCAGCTTGCTAACAACGGTAAAATTTGTCATCATCAGAGAATAGGAGTATAGGAGCAGGGAGCTTCAAAAAGAAATGATGAGTGGTGATAGATAGAGTCTTTGAATTCTATGGGGTAGAGACTAGAGAGCAGCAAGTGAGAGGGGTACTGAGATTCTTTTCTATCATCCAACACGAGGACAAAGAGTGAAGGATGCAAGCAAATAAATGTCCCCACTATTCAGAGGGCTAACACCATGAGGATATGAGTAGGTAAGTATTAGAATGATAGATCAGGATGTTCCAGTTCTCCTAGCTATAAGAGAATGGAGCAGGCATAGAAAATCTCAGGATGTTCCAGTTCTCCTAGCTATAAGGGAATGGAGCAGGCATAGAAAATCTCACAAATGCAATTTCTTCCCCAGAGAGCAAGATGAACAGAAGAAGCCACTTAGAAAAATATAACTGATTAGAAAGTAAAGTCATTCAAGCTGAGTATGAGGCATTGTAAAGGCCAAGTGGTTTTTTTCTAGAATTTCTATTGACTGAACGTTCTTTGAATTCCATCGATTTCAGATGTTTTGCTATAACATAACAGCCATAATTGGTCTATATTTGTAGGTTAAATGACAAACTTTAGGTGTTTATCTAGGTTATTTAGACTCCCAAAATTTTTATGTTAAATAACCCGAAAGTTGGGACCAAAAGTATGAGCTCGTTATTCTTTGCACAACTTACCTGGATAATTGTTGTCATTCTTCACATTTAGGCTAGGTATGTCACATAATGACACATCACAAATCATTTGGCCCAAGACATTTCCTGGCCTGTTTCATTGTCTGTCGTGTTGACAAATGGAACAGAACAGGAAAAAAAGTATTTGGCACAAAAGAATATAGTTGAATTAGAAATATCTGTCACCAAGTCTCAATAATGCCTATCTTCCGGTCTATTTCTGGGTCTCAATAATATTTGTCTGAGGCATCTCAGAAATGCCTGTCTCCAGGTCTCAATAATGCCTGTCTCCAGGTCTCAAGGTGCAAACACACAAATAACAGAATCATTCCCCTGGACACCAGGGGGCTTCTCGCATTAATGTACAATTCCTTTAAAAAGTGAGCTGTCTATTATCTTCCACAAGTTGTTTTCACAGGAAAAAAAGAAACTTTCCACCAAATTTTCCTGCTGCATGGCACAAAATTGAATTATTCAAGAAAAGCACTACTTTTAGAGAGAGTTGACCAACAAAATCAACTTCCTCTTTTTTAGGAGCACTAGTATAGTACCAGTCAAAGATGTCTTCTCTTCTCTGCCCTTTCAAAGTCTCTATCTTTGGGTAGTTTGCCTGCTCGCCAGCTTAATTTCTCTCAGTTAGCGCTTTCAGAAACAGGGCAATACATATTTGGACCAATAGTTGAACTAAATAGTGAGGCTTGGGCTATCAAGATGATCTTCTGTATTTACCAGCTACCCCTGATCTTTTTTATTAAACAATTGCCCCTGATATCAGTCATTTGCACTTTGGGGAAGATAAAGATCCAAGAGCATACTTGAGTGTTATGTATTTGTTACTTATCTTTTTTTTTTTAATGGATAGAGGTGGAACTTGGGAGGGAGATCACTGGGTACCTGACTGGTACAGCCAGATCATCACTCTCCTTGTCTAGCCATACTTTTCTCCCTTCCAGCATCCAACTTTCAGCTGTTCTTTGGATTCCTCCTCACTGTTTTTCTTCCCAAAAGGTTTTCCTGGATTGACTTTAGAAAAGGTAATCAATTTTGGCTTCTATAGCCAGTCTCTCACTCCCACTTAGGCTGTTACACTTTCCATTTTATGATATTTCTGTAATTATTAACATCTTGGGGGTGGGGGTATGAATTCTGGAGGAGGGTTACTTTATATGTTCACCAAACAGCTTTTCATGCTAATGCATAGCTTCTGGTGATCATAACGATGTAAGAGAATTAGTACTGAGGCAAACCCTGATTAAGGGAATATCAGAAGAAAGAGGTAAAGGGGATATGGTTGATTAGGTTTTCTGGGTAACTGGAGGTTAAGAACAAAGCTGTTTTCCATTATCTTTGCTTTTAAAAATTCCATTAAGATATCGGAGTCTACTGTCCCTACTTAGTAAATCGAGTATAATGATGTACTTGAATCACTCTTTACTGATTGAGGATCTTTTAGAGCCTCGAGCCATCATTTTGACCATTAATTCTGATTGGCCAGAACTATAAATGAAGATGGAAGAGAGAGAAAGAGTAGGACTGAATGTATTCTGACCCCGGAACATCTTCTGAAAATTGTTTTCTTGACTGAGCTCTTTTTTTTTGTCATCTGTCTCACGCAAAAGCAAAATGAAATAAAACAATTTTTTTAGGCCTCCGATAATGGAAATTGTTGGGTAGTTGCACTGCCATTAATGAAGGTTTTCTGGAGACTCATGTCAAAGGGGGTCTAACAGTCCCCATTGAAATATGATCTCCCATGATTCACATGCGAAAAGATGTCCCTGACATGAATCACTAACCCTGGGCTTTGAGCAAGTAAAGGGTACATTGACCTATTCACTCTCTTCCCTTTTGAGACCAAGGGCAAGAATTTGTGAGACTTTTTTAAGAGCTTGTTTTGTGGCCACAGTGAGAGCTCTGCCTCTCAGGGCCAGAGCTGTGTCTCTCAACAGTTTACTGATCCATATGAGGATCGAAACTGTCATCCCAGATATGGATCATAACCCACTAGATCTGATAAAAGGGAAGAAAAGAAGGAAAGGAAAAGAAAAAAAAATCTCCCCCTTCCACACTGCCAACTAAATTACCCACTTGGTCTTCCCACCTCAGGAACAGACATAATCGTCTGTGCAGTTGGTTAAACCAAATCCTGGGATTCATCCTTAATTCCTTCTTGTGCCTCATGCTCTCTCCTAATGCAATTCATCAACATTCTATGTTATTTTGTTAGAGTAAACTTTTAATTAATGTATAATATACATACGGAAAAATGCACAAAGACTTATCAATGCTACTATGTAAAAAGACCTAAAATTAATCCATCTTACTGCATCCCAGATTGATTTAAGCCATCATCTCTTACCTGGACTACTGTATTTTAATATGACTTCCTTTTCAGACCAACTCACAGAAGCTAGGTCACCTCTCCATGCACATTATTCTTTGCATCAGGACCCTATATTTCTCCCTCATAGCATTGTCACAATAGAAATGTCACCATTATTTGTAAAATCATGTGTTAAATATCTCCCTTTACCACTAGAATGCAAACTCTAGGAACGTTGGGGCCATGCTTTCCTTGTTCATGGTTTTATTCCCCCAGTGCCTACTTAGCCCAACAGATGATACAAAGTATATGTCCAAAGGTGTGGTGAGTGAATAAATGAAGGAATGAAAGAATGAATAGAGCCCTGAGCTGAAGCCTCTCTTTTGCGTCTACATTAACTTCTCCTCACTTCAAGAAAAGAGAAGATGGGAAGGGATTGAGGGAGGTTGATGTGCCTTTGACTTTGGAGGTACCAAGGAGCATGTCTATAAGCCAAAAGGGAAAATGAAGTTTATTCCATTACTAATTAAGGAGACTTGGGATTGAATGATACAAATCTAACAATTTTAATGTCAGTTCTGAATACTGGCTGGCAGTCTCTGAAGACAAGGTAAAATGGTAAGAGGACGCTGCAGTTTAATCCCCCAATTAGAAAGCAACTGTTACCCCCAGGGATAACCCTGAATGCTGATTGATTTTCTTTATACACTGTAATCATAATCAGTACTACCTTAGGCAGCCAAGATCCCCCAACTATAGGTGGACTTGCCCTTACACATGTGCAGTGTATTAACAATCCAGATTGATGAAGAGGGTAAATTATGAAGAAATTATTTCACATCACAGAAGCATTCTTAATAACATTCCTTTGAATAGCCAGTTCCCTAAGTGGATTTAAAATAGGATTTCATTTACTAAAATATTATTTCTCTGTAAGCTTTTAGGGACACTTTGCCATTACCCAAAACAAAGCAACAAAGATGACTTGGCTGTATTCCCTGGCTACAGACTGAGCCGTCAGCCTAGAACATCAATTGACCTAAGCCGCTAACTCAGGCCTCACACTTACCTCTAATTTAGGTCACGGGGCAGACTGATCTCAAATCCTATCACAGCCCAGCCACTATGACCAGACAGTCATTTAACAAGTATGGGTCTTTGGGCACCACGGGGGGGCATGTGGGGAAGGGGAGGCTATATCCATGACTCACTCTAACCCATCATCACTGCTAGAAAAGAAAAATAACTCTAAATGCACATCCTACTGCTTGTGAGTCAGGAATGTCATTTTCATTTATGAAGGATGGAACATTATTTTTCTCTAACATTTCAAGCGAATAACTTTACATACATTTCCCCCCAATTTCCATAGGAATTTGATGCCTTGGAAGCAATCAGCCACATATCCCCAGAGCCTGGCAGAAACTCTTGTTTTTCTTACAGATACTTTAAGATCAATAGTTCTGAATCCCCCTCCTCCCTCCAATTATGCTCCTGGTGAAACCCACCCTGGTTCAAGGGTTCAGTGGGAGATAGGGTGGTCTGAATTCTGACATTATTTTGGAATTTGTACTCACATTTCTATTGAGTCTTAAAAGCTGAGTTTCAGAAATTCAGGCAATATTAAGTTCAGAGAAGCTTCTGCACTATGTCCCCATTAAGTAGTGCTTGCCTCCCACTGTGAAACTCCTAAAGGTAGATTCATCACCGGTTATGTCAAGGGAAATAGTAGAAAAGAGCAGAGGAAATGCCCTTTCTGTTCAGTCCCCAGGGCATACTTTTGGATTCCTCTGTGACTATTAGGTAAATACACCCAGTAGAACAAAACAGAAAATGTATTCCAGGGGAGAAAAAACAGAGCCTTTGAGGTATGTGCTAGATGGCATTTCTGGTGCCATTGTTCTCCTTTGGTAGCATGACCCTTTTTCTAATTAGCTAGATTTGTTTTCTTTTCTCACATCTGATGCCTGAATCTCACAGATATGACTAATCTGACCATGATCAAAGAAAACAATCTTACCACACAGGGATAAACCTGAAGATCCCAAGAGCATTACACTTTAGGACCTAAAGGAGGATTTCTCCTTCTGGGATTTGGGAGTCTCCATGGGTTACAGTTTTTCATTTTGAGGATATTTCTGGTAATCTATATAGTGACTTTGCTGGGGAACATTCTCATCTTTAGAGTCATTTTCATTGACTGAAGTCTCCAAACCCCCATATACTTCTTTCTGTTTAGTGTCTCCTTCCTTGAGCTTCCATTGTGCTCAACCCCATGATCAATCCCATCGTGTACAGCTTGAGAAGCAAGGACATTTAAAAGGTTGCGAAGAGGCTCATGAGTCAGTGGGGCCTCGTCATCCCCAGGGAGTCCCTGTTCCCAGCAGCCTGTGCTTCTCTGAAGGAGGCCAGGTAGTAGGTTGAGTACTTGGGGGTTCAAATCACTGCTGCTCCCTCATTCCAGGGTAAATGACCAGAGCAGGGGCCCTCTTTCAGGTTCTACAGCCGAATGCTCTTGGGATCTTAAAGTTTAACCCTGCATGGAAAGAGTAAGTTTACCAAAACAAACGTGACTCCATCAGGCTACACCACCATGTATAGATGCCTTTTAAGGGGAAATTAGAAAGACTCAAGCTTGTAGCAACAGCTACATAGCACAAAATTCTCTCTCTCTCTCTCGCTCTTTCCACCTCCGTGCATGCATGTGTGTGTGGGTATGCACGTTACAGAAATATTTGTTGATCCTAAGGTTTTCTGGTTGCATTATATATTTGTGTCCATGTGTATACACACACACTCTCCAAACATACCTACATACACACATAGTTGCTATACCCTACCCATCCCTTATCTTCCAGTCCTTCCTATTACACCCTCTTAGCTTCTGTCTAGCAGCGCCCTTCACTGTACTTCTCCTCAGTGTTCATGTGCATTCCAACTGCTACACTTCACCTTCTGTTGTTTCTGAGATCATCCACTTTCATCACTGATCAGAACTGTCTCTAACATCCTAGAGTGGTTATTGACTATTCCACTCACTTGAACACTTAATCAGGCCCATCACAGACTGAAATAAAATTTCTTTTAACTTTCCCTAGCATGGTGCTCTACACAGAGTAGATGCAAAATAATTATTTGGTGATTAAATGAATCAACGACTAATCAAAGCAATGGGTGTGTACTGAATAAAGAGACTAAAATAAGTCACCTTTTTCTCTCTGCGCTGGCCTCTCCTCCCCACCATCCTCCTCATGATCATAGACACTCCCAGTTCCCTTCATAAGCAGCTTCAACCAAGCCCCCGACGTTGCTCCTTGCCACGCTCCCCATCTACCTACCCCACAGTGGCCAGATGGATCTTTCTAGAGTCCAAACACGATCCTATACTTTCCCTATTTCTCATCCTCCTTGGTTCCCCAGTGCTCCTGGATGGAGTCGGAGCTCCTCAGCCTGGCCTCTGGACATCTCTTGAGCTCACACCTCACCATTCCCCTTCTCCCACTTTGATATATTCTCCAGCCATATCAAACTTCTCAAATACACATGGAAGCACCTTAAAGTCAAGATCATATGCTTACCATGCCTCCCCCATAGTCTTTAGATCCAGAACAGGACAAAAAATAGTTGTTCAAATAAGTTAATTGTATGCAATCCTTACGTTGTTTTTCCCTTTGCTTCTATTTATTGGCTCTTGGCCTATGAAGCCCTTTGGCTTGAGGAAAAAGGTAATCTTCACTGGTTGTCAGTGATGTGTGTGTGTGTGTGTGTATATGTTTGTGTGCATGTGTTTACTTCATTTCACCTGCCAACACTCTCCAGTTGTAAAAAGACACCAGGAGCATAGACACACACCTCAAAAACCTCTGCTTACAACAAGTCAAAGGATGCCAAGTACTTGGGGAAACACTTTCCCAGCTGGTTCTCCCTACTCCCTTCCTGACCACCCACAGAGTTCCCTGTTGTATAGGGTCTAATTGTCTCTAATCTAGTTTTAACTTCTGTAATTACCTTCAATTATGAAATAGAGCCTGCAGAACACACTCCTTGTGGTTAAGACACAGATCCAGAGTAGAAATGTAATTACTCTTCAGCCTCTCAGGGATTCTGCTTAGACTTCTGTGCAGATGCAGAGTGGAAATGCCTTACCTGCTCCTTCCATACATGTATTTTGTTTTGTTTTGAGTCCAGGTTTCTGAAACAGGTCCAAGGGTGTGTTTAGTGTCTTGGCCATTGGGAAACTTAAAAAAATATCTACTAGCCCAAGATCAACTAAACCTAGAAACCTTCAATGACTTCCCATTGTCCTTAAAATAAAGCCCAAATGCTCCATGGAAGTGGCCATCACTACCTGTCACAAGCTCTAAAGATATGTAGTCCATCTATAATCCATTCATGGCCTACACAGATGTAAACCCTTGCCTAAATCTCTAGTCTCATCTTTTGCCTTTGTCTTGCTCTCTAAACTTCTCCCCCTCTGGCTTTAAGTTCCTGACCCACTTGCCTCGTCAGTACCTTCACACATGCTATTTTTTCTTTTTCCTCACCCTACTTTTCATCTGGCTAATTTTTGGGGTATATCTAGTCCCTTTATGATATACTTTTAGAGCACTCTGATTCTCTTTCATTATAAATTTCTCACAACTGCAATCAAATAATTATCTGACTATATATATACATATATACACACATGTATATATTACACATGTGTTTGTATATGTAATATGTAATATATGTGTATATATAATATATACATATAATATATATATATAATATATATATATAATTCTCCTCTACTTGCACTAGAAACTCCACAAAGGCAGGAGTGTGTCAGTTTTGTTTGAATATTACATCCTCAGCACCCGGCACAGCCACTTAACACTGAATAATTGTTTAATAAATACTTGTTAATAAAAGAAAGGAAAAGAGCCATCTAGAGTCATTTCATTTATTTGATAGGGCATTTTGTTGCTCTCACTCGAGATGTGGTTATTTAATCTTCCTGTGAGCCAATTAGTTTCACTCTGTTCCCAAAACCACAGTGTACCTTAGTATCCCCTGCCGATCATCTCACAAATGTGTGTAATTCCCCAGAGGGAACTGGAAGACATTGTTTGGCTTAGGACAGTCCATCCCTAATGGTGAGAAACGTGTCAAAGTACATGTCCTACTTACAGTGGTAGCACAGCTTCCCTGCTGGACACAAAAGGCAATACTTTTCTATTATCGTGCATTGGTTGATACGCTTGCCTCTGCCGTGTGAATAGATTTTTCTTTATTTAGTGAAACACTATGTTAATGATTGAACAGAGTAATTAATAGCAGATCAGATTAAATTTTCATGTCTCTGTACAAGCCAAAGAGAAATTATCCCCATTAACCTGATCAGTACAAACTGTCATACTAGATTAGAAGAACTCCAGTTTCAATTTGTACTTTAACCCTGCTGTTTCGGCCAGATGGCTTGCTGGTACCTCAGCAGCTGCTCAGGAAAGAGGGAGAGGAAACCTGGAACGGGCAAGTCTGAGACAAGAAAAGGCAAAGTGAGCTTTGGGCCTGGTCTAAAAGAAAGTTGCCAACAGTACCTGCCTCAACAACATCAGGGGACTGTCTGTATTAGCATTGCTATATAAAAGGGCCAGGCTAAGAAGGAGGAAGGCAAAGTGGCTCTCCCGGCAGTAGGGTTAATCACTTTCAGGTGCAAAGCTAGAATTAAATTGCAGAGCAGTGTGCCTGGAAGTAGAACTCCAGAGAAAGGACCTAGAGATAGAGTCCAGGACCTGAGGAAGAAGGAACTTCCAAGAGTTAGGCAGGTATCAGGAGCCCAGCCAAATGAATTGGGATTCAGAGTGGGGTGCATAGGTCAACTGTAGTACAAACCAAAAATAGAGGCAAACTATATTCAGAATATCCTGGCAGGGTCTCCAAGATTTCTAAATTTTGACCCATAATCTGTTTCTTCCTCTTCTCAAGCTCTACAGGCTCCTTAAGTTTACCTTCCATCCCCAACTTCATCTGTAGTGCAAGATTATTGCTGGCATAAATACGAATGAAGACACAAATAGAGCGTGGGGACTATAAGGTCTCAGTACTCTTTGGATGGTCAAGATTGGAGTTTAACAAAGCTGATATCAAACTCTGTTTCACAGTAATAGCAAAGTGACAGGAATAATTGTGTGACAAACCCATCAGAATTTATAATCCAAATGAGAGTTTTCCTCTCACAGAAGTTCCCTGGGAAACTACACACTTTTTCCACTGATGCTTTAAAAAAAGCACTGGGACTTTTTTCGAGTATATTTTTTAGATCCTTAGATACAGACTTTTGGTCCTCCTTAGCTGAGGTTAACTTTCATCTTTTGAGAATAGATTTGCATGCTACAAATAGCCAAGAGTCTTTCTGAGATTGCTATAATAAATAACTTTGGAGACTAGGTTGAGTCATACCATTCAAATAAGTTAGATTCTTTAACTATCAATTTTAGTTACAATTTGTTAAGTGCAGTTCAGGCCCTTGGGCCAAATCAGAGAAGGCCAGGATCTGAAGGTTAAACAGACAAGTCAGTGTGACATAAACTCTAAGATGGGTCTAAGTATTATGGAGCAAGCTCAAGCAGGTGACAAATTGTCAGAGTAACATGGCAGTGGCAATAATAGAGGTTAAGGCAAAAAATAGGCAGAGGGAGTACAGGAAACCCAAGAGCAGATAGAAATATAGTATTAAAGTAAGGATTAAAAAGACTTGTAGAGAGGCAAACCAGAATCCTACTCTCAGGGATCTTGAGTGTTAATTGGGGGACCAAATGCGAGATTTGGGTTCTAGAAGAGTTTCAGGAAATTAAGTAGGATCCCAAGTAAAGTCATGAGATAACAAGGTCAGAGTAAGCCTGAATTTCTAATATTTCTTCTGTGCCAAACTACGATTGTTCCAAGAGCCTAGGACAGAGCCGACCCCACAAGAATTATTGAATGGCCGAGGCACAATGAAAATTACACAAGTGATGTGTCATTCATAACACTGTGGTGCTGAAGAAGTCAACCACATAATTCTGCCAGTGCTTCAGAATGTCTATCTTATTAGTCTGATTGACTACCTTTGAGAGGTGAATTCTACATGACAATGCCATGGTTGTTGGAAAAATAGCACAACTCCATTATCCTCATCTTAGTTGGATTCTGCACCTATCTTGGTGTCTCTGGCAGACCGAAGTTTGCCTCTGAAGATTCTAACACTTTTGTTTCTTAATCACATTAGAAAAACCATTTTCCTCCCTGGTCACTATTTTACTCAAGAACATCTTGTTCTGTTGAGCTTCCCTGGAAAGTTCAAAACAAATGTCAAATCTTCTGTTTTCATTCATCACTTAAAATGAATTGACATCTTTATAGAAACTTCGTTTGTGTTTAGAGTTTCTTCCAGAACAAGTCAGCTTCTTCATCCAAATTGGATTCTTCAGACATCATTCTCACAGTTGCAAGACATAAAAACATTTAGTGAAGCAAATCTCTGACCTTTTCAATATTTCCATCTGTCCTGTGGATGACTAGATGACCCAGTCATGCATCATCATGGACACCTTCCCTAAACCTTTCACAGCAGTCCCAATGTTTGCTCTTGATATTATTCATGCCCTCATAAGCATCTCTTAATAAATGAAGTATCTCACTTGCAAATTCATTTTACGCAATATTTTACATTGACATTTTGCTCTAAACAATGGCCACTGATTTTTGCAGTGATATGAAACTAGCATGCATTTCAGCACCAATACTAGCTAGTGCACGACTGATTAACTGAGTTTGACAGTTTTGTTCCTGAAAGTTAAAGCGTGTTGCCAGTTTGGCCTCGGTCACAGTTTCCAACATTGAGTAACAACTCAATGTATATGTGATCCCAAGGATAATTATTTTAGAAATTAAGACGCTTATATTGTTCTTTCTCTTTCATATATCTTGTCATCATCATTATCTCAGCCTGAGCTAGTTGGAGGTCATTTCCATATGGGCTTCGAAGGCAAGTAAGTAGGGTTTGGGAGAGCCCCTCACCCCAAGTCTCAGCTTAGTTGCTGACACGTACCTATTATGGCACCCTAGACTGTGTTATCCTATCTCTTGAGTAATTACAGTTTATGGTAGTGGTTAAGAAAGCAGGCTCTGAAGTTAGAATTGGGCTTGAAACTTAATGATCATTCACTAATGTAGTCAAGTGAATCCTTACCTACGTGATAGAAATAATATCCACCTGCAAAGTTCACAGAGATTAAATGAAATAATATATATAAAACACACTTAGCATGGTACCAGCCTATCTATTATTAATCAGTGGGAAGACCAGCCTGACTTACTGAAAAGTCAGGATATCTTTCAAAGTTATAAAGCAACACCTCTATTAATATTGACTCTTCTTATTCAGAAACTTCCTTCACAGAGTAATGTCAGAAACAATTTTCAATTCCAGTCATACTCCAAGGGGAGGTTGTGTCTCACTCAAGTTTGCAAGTGTACTTCTGTTTCCTTGGGATTTGACCCTACACTGGTTATTGCTGAGCTGAAGACACTACAGACCTTTAGCTTCCTCCACCAAAAGAAACTAGCTAGGCTGTCTAATTTTTTCAACTGCCACTGCTGCTAGTCAAGGACTGAGAGCTTCCATTAGTCTTCTATGTCTCTGTGTACTCAGGCTAACGTTATTCAAATGAACTTCCTACTTAATGGATTGATTAATTGAGATGTTGTTTGCTATTGTTACCTCCAAATATAAACAATGACTTGTATTATCAAGTAGATGGCTTAATGGCATCAATATTAATAAATAGATAAATATAATCAATGTTTCACATGTAAATGAAACTTATATTAACCTGTAATTTTGTTTAAGGTATTAGTTTACCAAGCATATCCTTTCTTTTTGTAGCTGGTGGAATGGTAAACTTCAAAGCCTAGTCTATAAATAAAGCAGTCCCATGTCATGAACTAGTGAAGTCCAAATTAATAAGGTTTACTTTATCTATACTAACCCTAACTACACTGATAAATTATTTATCTAAAGGTCCCTTTCCTGGAAATCATAATTGTCTTGTACTCACAGAGCTAAAACTAAGAATTAACCTTTAAAGACCTTAGGACAGCCAAAAGAAACGATACAAAATCTATGCCCCAAACTTCATCCAGAGTACTTACAGAAAAACCCCCTAAGGTTCAAAGTTCTACTTTATACACAATTTTGTAACTCAGCTTATTTTCTGAGCCTAGGGTAGAAGAGAAAATGTCAATGGGCTACTGGAGGCATAAACAATGTTATCAGTAAGTAAAAACTTTAGATATAAGACAGAATCGTTCTTTTTTTTTTTTTTTTTTTTTTTTTTTTTGAGGCGGAGTCTCGCTCTGTCGTCCCCAGGCTGGAGTGCAGTGGCGCGATCTCGGCTCACTGCAAGCTCCGCCTCCCGGGTTTACGCCATTCTCCTGCCTCAGCCTCCCGAGTAGCTGGGACTACAGGCGCCGCCACTACGCCCGGCTAATTTTTTGTATTTTTAGTAGAGACGGGGTTTCACTGTGTTAGCCAGGATGGTCTCGATCTCCTGACCTCGTGATCCGCCCGTCTCGGCCTCCCAAAGTGCTGGGATTACAGGCTTGAGCCACCGCGCCCGGCCCAGAATCGTTCTTAAACAAAAACAAAAACAAAAACAGACAGCCTGCGGCCATTTAGGATAATTAAACAGTCTGATATACCTCACGATAGCTCCTAAAGACACTACACATCTCAGCCCCACCCAATGATTAATGCCCTTAAAGATGGCCTGCAATCAACCTGAAGAAGGCAAATTGTGTCAGGTTCACTTGGCATGAAAAGACAGAGACCTATTTGAAATAATTAGCTACTACAAGGGACACTACTATTATTTGGGACATACACTTACAAACATCTCCTTCCTGACCAATGCCAAACAGATCGGGTGTTACAGTATCTGCCAACCAAGGCATGTTGCACTGGGTTCTGCCAGCCTGGCTCAGTGAACAGATAAAGAATTTTGATGAGCACATTGTTTGTATGTACATAAAATAGATACTAGTCAAATGTTTGTGAAACTTTTCTTTTCCCCTCCCTGAGGTGGTGCACACGTGAATACAAGCAGTTTGGTGGTGTCTGAGTTACTTCCAACTTTGAATTAAAGAGGTGGCTGTTTTGCCGTGTGTGAGTGTGGAGGGGGGGAGCGGCGGAAGTATTGTCTAGGATGAGCCCTGAAGCTCCAGGGAGTTTATTACGTCTCCCTTTAGACAAAAAGTATGCTTGGGCCAGGCCATTTTGCCATAGCACCCTCCAGAAGAAATGTGTTCCAGTAAGAAAGTAAGATATTGGCAAATAAAAGTTCTTTTTCTGGGTTTCTAATGAAGTCAGGGAATTTCTTCTCACCTTGTTACCAATAATAAACATACTTCTGGAGGGGAGTGGGGGGAGAAGTACAAAACAATGACCTCCCAAGGAGCTGTTATGCACTCGCTTTTAATAACTCCCCTTGTGCCCATCTCCCAGTGAAGTTCTTTGTAGTTAAAATGCCTTCTTTTAACTAAGTCAGATGCGACCAATTAAAACTATCAACGCAGTGAATGAGGTGCTAACTCCCTAATCCCAATAATTAGCGTGCAAAGGAAGATAGGAGAACGGCAAACGAAGCAGGTTATCGGCTACAGGAAAGGGAGTTAACTTATGAACCTAGCTGCAAAGAGTGTATAGGTAGCTTTTGAGTAACTTCGTTGTGTGTGTCTATGCAGTATGATTTCTGTATGTATTTTGTATGGAGATATTTACATGAAAGATGTGTGTGTGTGTGTGTTTATACCTATGTGTTTCTGTGCATATATAAGGGTAATATGTGTCTCTGTGTAAATAGAATATTTACACTGAGGCCATTTCGTGGAGCAATAGAGTCCAATACACCTCAAGATAGCACCTAAGGGCACTCTGTATCTCAGCCCAGCCCACAGTAATTAATATGCATAAAGATGTCCTGGAATCATCCAGAAAAAGTTAAATTGTATCAGGTTCACTTGATACAAGGCAGAAAGCTATACATTTGAAACAATTACCGTGAAAAGTACTTAGCTACTTGAATGAATGCCGCTATTATTTGGTACTTGCACACATACAGAGAATCACTCCTTCCCTGCCAGTTGCAAACAGATCAGGTGTGACAGTATCTGCCAATCATTCCACACTTAGTTCTGCCAGTGCTGGCGTGGGTCTGTGTGTCATCACTTTGCATCTGTGGGGGTGTGTGTGTGTGTGTGTGTGCAAGATTGCTCAGGCTGAGGTGTGTTTATGCATGTTGAAATGGCTGGAATTAAAGGATGCACATTTTTAAAAAAATAAATTTAATCTGGTCGGGCATGGTGGCTCATGCCTGTAATCCCAGCACTTTGGGAGGTCAAGGCGGGTGGATCACGAGATCAGGAGTTTGAGACCAGCCTTGCCAACATGGTGAAACTCCGTCTCTACTAAAAATACAAAAAAATTAGCCGGGCGTGGCAGCAGGCGCCTGTAATCCCAGCTATTCAGGAGGCTGAGGCGGGAGAATCACTTGAATCCAGGAGGCAGAGGTTGCAGTGACATGAGACCACGCTACTGCACTCCAGCCTGGGCAACAGAGTGAGACTCTGTCTCAAAAAAAAAAAAAAAAAATTGTAATCTAATGCAAAACACATGGTTTCTGCCTAGCCTCTTGCCTTGGCCATCATTCTTCCTGGTTTCCTTTTTTAGTACCCTGTTTTGCCTTCTTCAGTGGGGATCCCATGGGTCAAATTTGGCTCAGTTGGAGATTGCTCTGATTATCTGACCCTGCCCACCTGTCAAATCCAGCCACTTCATTGCCCCATCCTGTAGTATCAACTGTATCCTCCTGCCAAAGCTGCCGCCTGTTTTTTGGTTCATTCTGGCCAGAACTACTTCCTTGAAACTGACCTAATGACCCTGCTTAGGCTAAGTTAAGCACTAGTCCTGGCAGAGCTAGGCTCCATGGGGGCAGGAGCAAGGTGACAGAGTTGGACTGGAGGGCTTTGCATGGTGTGCACCCAGCTCCCTTGGGGACAGTAGGAACCCAGATGCATGAGAAGCTGCCTGAAGTGGGGACTGCTGATTTGGGGTAGGGGTGGGGGAAGCATGCCTAAGGTTCCCAGGGCCCTTGGCCCACAGGGCAAACCAAGTGGAGAAATGGAATGAGAGCCAAGCATGGAGAGTGCTGGGTCATCAGTGAGAGGAAGGAAGAGGAGAGCAGAGTCAAGGGAAAATGTGGCGTGTCCTGGAATATCACCCTGAAGTGATCCAGGAAGCCCCAATGCGTCCCAAATAACATACCAGACAATCATTTATTGAGGACCTACTATATGCCAGGCACTTTCCAGGCACTCAACATATCTATCTCAGTAAACAGGACACCATCCCAGCCTTTAAGGAGCTTACTGTGTGTTGGAAGAAACCAAGAAGCAAATTCTTGTTTATCGTTCTGTGTGAGAAGTGCCACAATAAATGTAAGAGAAGGCTTTCTGGAAAAAATGGAGTAAGGTGGGTGAATAGTGGAGGGGGGAATGAATATTTAAAGGCCACCCATTTGACTTTGGGATAAAGTCCAAATTCCTTGGCTGGGAATAGAAGGCCCTTCATGAATAGAAGCTTCAGCTTCTCAGGACTCAGTTGTCACCACCATTGCCCACATGCTCTACATGCAGGCACACTGGATTACTTGCAGTAGTTTAGCTATGCATACTCCCTTTCACTTCCGAGATATTGCAAATGATGATCACTTTACATGGAATATCTTCTATAGACTCCACCCATGAAATCCTACTTATTTATCTTGATTCAGCTCAAATAACACCTACTCTGGGAAGTCTTCCCTTAACCTGACCACCACATCCTGAATATGTTTAAATGCCTGATTTAGTTTTCTTGGACTGCCATAACAAAGTACCACAAACTGAGTGGCTTCAACAACATAAATTCATTTTCTTACAGTTCTGGAGGCTGGATGTCTAACATTAAGGCAGGGTTGGTTCCAGTAAGGAAGAATCTGTTCCATGCCTCTCTCCTAGCTTCTAGTGGCTTCCTGGCAGTCTTTGGTGTCTCTTGGCATGTATGTTCCCAGTCTCTTCCTGTTCACATGGCATTCTCCTTGTGTGCCTGTCTGTGTCCAAATTTCCGCTTTTATAAGGACACCAGTTATATTGAATTATGGCCCACTCTAATGATGTTGTTTTAACTTGATTGCCTCTGCAAAGACTCTACCTCCAAATAAGTCCACATTTTGAGATACTAGGCATTAGGACTCCAACACATCTTTTTTGGGAGACACAACTCAACCCATAACAGTGCCTCTTCCTAGTGCTTCCATAGGACCCTGTGCTTATAGCATTAATCAACCTAATTATAATTGTCTGTTTAATTGCTTATCTCTCTCATCAGATTGTGAGCTCCATGGGAGGCAAGGATCATGATTTACTGATCCTTAGGACTTGACATAAAACCAAGAACATAGTAGGTGTTCAGTACATATTTGTCACAGTGTAAGTGTCACTCTGATCAGAGAACACACTCTTCACATGTGCTCTGGACCTTGGGCCTTCCTGCCTTTGCAGGGAACATATTCATATCCCTGCATCTTCAACTTCTCCTTCTTTAATGAATCCTTCTTCTAATGGTATTCAAACATTTTCTTTTATTTACATTGTAAAACAAACATCTTCCTTTAAGCTTCTTGTTCCAGCTCTCATCAAATCTATTTTTTTCCGGAGCCAGGCTTCTCCAAAGAATTATCTACACATAGTGTCTTCTCTTCTTCACCTTTTATTCATTTCTTTATCTCACTCCAATATGGCTTCTGCACTCATCACTCTACCAAAAGTATCTTTACTGAGGTCATCACTGCCCTCTATGTTATCAGATACAATGAACCCTTCTTTGTCCTCAGCTTACTCCTCCCCTCAACAGTCTTCAGCATAGTTTACTAAGCTCTCCTTAAAACATTCTCCTCTGCCTACCTGAATGAACCAGCATGAAAATAGATTTGATGAACACTCAGGGTTTTTCTCCTACCTCTCTATCACTTCCTTATTTGCTGGCTATTTTTCCTCTACATGATCTCAAAAAGAGGAATTCTCAGGGCTCTGTTCTGGGTTCTCTTCTCTCTCTGGACTATTCCTTTACAAGATTTTACCCACTCCCATGCTTTTAAATGCCTCCTACATGCTGATGGCATCTAAATTTGTATTTCTAGCCCAGATATCTCTTCTGAGTTCCAGATCAGTATATTTAACTACCTACTTGACAGCCACTGCCATATCAGAATACTCTTGCACAGAGTTGATGTGATCATTACTTCTCTCCCCCAAATCTGGCCCTATCTCAGGACTCTCCCATCCCTGTCAGTGGTATAAGCACATATTCAATTCACAAACTAGTAACCAGAAAGTTATTATTGATGCTTCCTTCTATAATCCATCACAAACCTATCTAGAATTGATAGATATCAATTCTATCTCTGAATATATCAGCTTCAATTCACTTCTCTCCATCTCTACCACTACTCTTTTAGTCCACACCAACATCATCTCTCACCGGTAACATTGTAATAGTGTCCTGATTGATTTCCAAAGGTCTATTAGCCCTCCAGTCCCATCAACAGTTGTTCTCCACGTAGCAATCCTAGTGATCTTAAAACATAAAATGGGCCAGGCGCGGTGGCTCATGCCTGTAATCCCAGCACTTTGGGAGGCCGAGGCGGGCGGATCATGAGGTCAGGAGATCGAGACCATCCTGGCTAACATGGTGAAACCCCGCCTCTACTAAAAATACAAAAATTAGCCGGGCATGGTGGCAGGTGCCTGTGGTCCCAGTTACTCGGGAGGCTCAGACAGGACACTGGCGTGAACCCAGGAGGCCGAGCTTGGAGCTTGCAGTGAGCCAAGTTCACGCCACCACACTCCAGCCTGGGAGATAGAGCGAGATTCCGTCTCAAAAACAAACAAACAAACAAACATAAAATGGATCATGTCACTCAACTGCAAATTGTTCAACAATTCCAATCTCACAAAGAAATCTAGTGAAGGCCTGCGTTATCTTGTTCCTGCCTACCTTCCCAGTCCCATCTATGATACTCTCTCCCTTGATCACTGCATTCTAACTATGCTAGTCTTTTCTCTGTTCCCAATCACTCTAAGAACTTTACCACAGCAGACCTTGTTGCTAGCTAGTCCCACCGCTGAAATCCTCTGCTATCCCTCTTCACCTTACAACTTATCTTTGCCTGGCTTATTTCTGTTTATCTTTTGGTTCTCTGTTCAAATGTCATAACTTCAGATAAGCCTTCTCTGATATTCCTAACCCAATCCAAATTAGATACCCTTGTTATATGCCTTCCTATGCATTTCCTTCATAACATTTATCACAGTATTAAATTATTGAGGGATTGTCAGGATATAGGTGGTACTTGATGACAAGGAAATAATAATAGTTTAGTTAGGGAGGAAGGCATGTAACCAATTGAGCCATTCACTCAAAAAATATTCATCGAGTGGCTCCCATATCCCAAGCATCCTTCTAGGCTCTGAAAACACTGGAAAACAACCACATAAAATAATAATTTATTAAACTATATCTGCAATGAATCCCGTAGAGACACAGAAAATCATCATTTGCTTCAATGTATTGGATGGGAGAAAACAGTCAAGCAAGTCCTCCTGGAGAGGATGATGATGGATCTGAGTATTAAAAGATGAAGTGGCATTAGCCAGGTGAAATATAACTATGGGCAGAATTTTCCAGGCAAAGGGCATGAATAAGGATGCATAGGGTACGATGTGGCAGATTGTGAGGTACAGCCTGATGGGAGATGAAACTGCGGAAAGGGACAAGAACAGAGTAATAGAAGGCCTTGAATTCCATGCTGAGAATCTTGGATTTTATCCTGTGAAGATGGGTATCAAACATTGACTTTGTGCACGAGAACTATGCTGGGTGCTGGAGGATACAGCTAGAAACAACTTTCTGCCTCTGGCCTTTAAGAGTTTACAATCTAATGAGAAGACAGGACACATATGTAAAAAGTGCAGGGCAGTACATCCTACGTGTCAAATGAAGATAAATAAAGCACTTCTCGGGGGGAGAAATGACATAAGCAGCATACTCATGGAGGGTTCCAAGAGAAGGTAGGACTGGAGTTGAATCTTAAAGGACAAAATAGGGTGAGTTTAGCTCAACAAGGGACATTCTGAGTATTTCTCTTTCTTTATATGTTCTACTAAAAGATTTATTAGGTCTTCACATAAGATTGTTTCACATTAATTATTATAGTTACTCTTAACATGAAGGTAAATAACAATACTGGGATTTGACATGCAGAGATTCTCTTTAGAAGTGATTCTTTCAAGAGCTACATATTATATAAACAATGTAAAAATATAAATTCTGACCAACTGGAACACCAAGGCCACCAGATTGTACCATTTTTTCGGTTAGAAGCTGTATCTATGTTGTTCACTATTCTCTTCCTAGCATCTAGCACAATGACTGGATAACATTAGGCTCTCAATAAATATTTTTGCTTGAATAAATGAATAAGTTTATTATCTCCTTTTCAGAGCAGAATATTTTTGCTTTTATTCTCCCTTGGAGTGTAGCTTGAATATACCAGTTGATAATGTTAGGTAGCTGGTAACAGGAAAATAAGAAACAGAAGCACAAGTGAGGCCAGCAAGGTAAACTCAGGTACACAGCAGGAAAAGGACCTGGGAGGGGAACAGAAATAAGTAAATGAAAATGCAGTGGGTAGCTGTAAATGCTATTAAAAAAATGCAATCTTGAAAAAAGTGCCTTGAGGTGATCCACATGTCTAACAAATTGCTGTAAGTGCTTAATGTATATTTCTCCAAAGCTAGCCTACTGGTGGGTTTCCGTATGTTCTATTAGATTCAATTTTTATCTTTTTAATCTCAGGTCAAGTAGAAGTCCAATATTGTTATCATAACTTCATAGCCAGAACTGTAGTCTAGGCAGTGAAGGAAATAAACATGGACTATTTATTTAGGGAGCTCTCCTCTCTTATGAGGGTAACACAGTTATCACTCTTCCTCTACCTCTAGAACCTCCAGGTGTGATTTTTGTTAAAATGAAACTGAACACAACTAAAGTTTACCTGCCAATCCCTACTTCTAAGATTGCACCTTTTGGGGATTGTGTGGAGCAATTATTTATTATATATCCCAGAATGGTTTCCCTCCCATCAACTAAAAAGTACTTCTCCCCTCTTGCAATGTAAATATGCCCAAGAAAAACTAGATTATTTCAAGGATACTAGTGCCAACTCTTCCCCTAAAATCAGAATAGTTGGCAATTATCCAATATTTGGGGTTATAAAAATTATAATCTATCCTGTGTTTTTCTTTTTCTTTTCTTTCTTTTTCTTTTTTCTTTTGCTGTTTTTTGTTGTTGTTGTTGTTGTTGTTTTGTTTGTTTGTTTTTTCTTTCTTTCTTTCTTTCTTTTTTTTTTTTTTGATGGAGTTTTGCTCTTGTTGCCCAAGCTGGAGTTCAATGGAATAATCTCGGCTCACTGCAACCTCCACCTCCTGGATTCAAGCGATTCTCCTGCCTCAGCCTCCTGAGTAGCTGAGATTACAGGTGTGTGCCACCACGCCCAGCTAATTTTTTGTATTTTTAGTAGAAACGGGGTTTCACCATGTTAGCCAGGCTGGTCTTGAACTCCTGACCTCAGGTGATCTGCCCGCCTGGGCCTCCCAAAGCACTAGAATTACAGGCGTGAGCCACCGTGCTCCACCTATCCTGTGTTTTTCTAATCTGATTGGAAATTTCTTGAGGATGAAAACATTGCCTTGACCTCCAGATGGCCCTCATTTTTTGTCAGTTGTATGAACCTCATCATTATAGGATCAAATCCTCAGCTTCCTCACAGCCTCTTTAACATCTTTGTGTTTGAGACTGTTGATAAGGGGATTACACATGGGAGCAGCAATGGTGTAGAGCAAGGAGAAGACTTTGTTGAGAGCTGGCACCTGGCCAGCCAAGGGCACAGCATAGACCAGGATCAAGATCCCATAGAACAAGATCACAACCACTAGACAAGAAGAGCAAGTTCAGAATGCCTTCTGCCTACTAGCCATGGAAGGTGTATGCAAGACCATTGAAAAAATCCTCTAGTAGGAGGTTAGCGTTAGTCCGAAGGAAGCTGGGTCAACAGAGCTGTTAAGGCTCATGCAGACCAGGTTGACTAGATAGGGATCTGAACAGGAAAGCTTCTGCAGAGGTTTCAAGTCACAGAATAAATGGTTAACCTCATCTTTACCGTAGAAGGTCAAGTTGGATACCATAGCAGCCTGGAATGCACCTTACACTGTTCATGAGCCACTTACTAGGCCGATGCACATGGTTCCACGCACTAGTTTTGAATAATGCATGGGCTGACAGATAGCCAGGTATGCATCATATGACATCATTGCCAGTAAATAACATTCAGTGCTGCCTAGGACCTCAAATAAGTAGACCTGAATAATACAACCTACCACAGAAATCATTGTTTTCCATCAACAGGTCCACCAGCATCCTGGGCACAATGTTGGTTGTATAACAGATCTCCAAGCATGAGAGGTTCACCAAAAAGAAGAACATTGGAGTGTGAGGTCTCTGTTGAGTGTGCACCAGTACCATGAGGGGAAGATTCCCAGAAAAGATGGCTACATAGATAACCCCAAACACCAGGAAGAACAAGGGACTCAATTCTTTGAGGTCTCCAAACCCCAGTATGATAAACTCGGTCACCACCGTAGTGGTACTTACTGGCCCCACAGAAGTCAGTAGTTCCTGATGAAATGTCAGCTTTTCCATACCAATATGTCAGCTTACTCTATCACTTAGATTTTCCACATAGTCTACTTCTATCAGTGATTAGAACACTGTGCTGATGAGCGTATTTCTTGAGGATTGGTCCTCACCATAGCCAGTTAAATTATTCCTCAGAAAACTGTTTCTAGAAGTCAGCTGAACCTGTCCTCTGGTTAGGGTGTGGAATAGGGATGAGGAGACTAAATGGGAGAAGGAATGGCTCCATGAAAAATCTATCCTCATCCTTAAAGTAGCCATCTAGATTACAATTGTACTGGTAACAAGTTGAGGCCCCCAAATTCACAATCAAAGGAGACATGTACAGCCCATGTTTGGAATCTTCTATGCCATTTTTGGACAGAAGAAATTCCCACAGAAAATCCTTACTAAATGCTGACAATTCAAAGAAGAGGCCTGCCAGATAGCAAATTATGTATGGCCTTCTTGATTGGAGCATGAAATGAGAGCTGATACACTAGGACTGAAGCAGAGAATCATTTCATTGATGTTACTGGAGCATCTATGCTTGTTTGGTAGTTACAGGCCTGAGGAAGCAGAACTGGTCTCTAGAGAGAAAATAGATTCTGGAAAACCAGAGATATATCCTGAGACAAAATAAGGGTTTCTTATTTCTAAATCTTGCCCCATAAAAAGTTGGATTTTAGGCTCCTGGGGAGAAAGGCTAGCAGCTGACATCTAAAACTACTGGTTAGACTCACATGTACACATCTGAACATACACACACACACACGCTTGCACACACATTTGTAGGTAGTCACACTTACAAAGAGCACACATGCTGTCATCGTTGCTATCACTTTTTAAATTTGGGTTTCCTAGGTTAGTCTTCTAGAAGTGGAATATTCACTCCATGGGACTTGGTCTGCATTTCAGATGTGCTGACACTAAAGAGGTAGTGGCCCTGGGTTAGATCACAAAGTACAAATAACCAGGCTTTCCACGTGCATCACCAGGAGTGAAAGAGAAGCTAGTATGTCTTCTCATTCATTATGGTTATTGCTCTGTTTTGTAAGGCAATGCTGCGTAATGATTAAACACATGAACTCCAGAGCCAGACCGCCTGGGGTCAAATCTCAGTCTCTCTGTTTACTGGCTGTGTGACCTTGGGTAAGTTGTTTAACCTCTCTGTGCCTCTGTTTTCTCATCTCAGAAAAAAATGAGGTGCATAAGAGTATTTCCTCACAGTTTTGTTTTGAGAAATATATGTAAAGTAATTAGAAAGGTGTCTGACACATAAGAAGCACTAAACAAGAACTAAATATTTTTACTTCCAAAATACAAAATGTTTAATAAAAACAAGCCCACAGAAGCATTAACCAAGACTATTAATCACTATACTTAAATAAAATAAAACAATATAGAGGCACAGGAAGAAAATTGTACATTTCTCATTACTTCTTGACTGTCATCTATCACCACTTAATTTTACCACTTAATTTAACTTGAAGATAATTGAAGATATTACAAGCATCTGTCTATAGAATTATGTAAAGATTAGATGAATCATGTATATGAAGTGCCTGCCACATACAAAACACTCAATAAATCGTGACTAAAAACAGTACCAACAATTTGCCTAAAGTCATCAAATCAGCATGCGGCAGAGCTGAGATTTACAGTTCCATGGGACTGCAAGTCATGATCTTTCCATAGGTCACCCTGACTTACTGCCTGCTATCATTATATTTACATGTATATGTGTCTGTGCATGCATGCTTTTTTGTCTGTATGCAAAGAGTCTTTAGGATTCTGTCTAAAAGGATTAAAGGCAAACTTTTCTGTGTAATTGTGCACCTTTATGCAAGCTCTCTTCCTACACACCCACTTTGTACCACTTACCAGTGTACACACCACACACAAGCCATGGGTGCCCACACTGCTCTCTTTGTTCCTTTGGCTCCAGTTCCTGTACAGCTCCTGACCTTTGGTTTAACCTCCCTTTTGAGGGGGAACTCTGGGTTTTTACTGGGTGTTCTCAACTCAGGTTCCTGCCTCCTTCTCAAGAGCTTTGGCTCAGACTCATTCTCCTCAGTTTTTCCAATATTGAGGCCATAATTAACCATTTATTTGAAAAATGAATCCCTACCCCACTCTGTCACTGTCTTCCCTTCTTTCCTGATTCATTTTTATTTACAACATGTATCACCTCTGAGATATAGTATATTTTGCTTAATTATTTCTAATGGTCTGTTTCCTTTAATGTAGACTTTATGGGAGCAGAAATTTCCTCTCTTTTATTCACCACTGAATCCTCAGCACCTAGAACATTGCCTGGTACAGAATAGACATAAAAAATATTTGCTATATGAATTAGTGAGGCAGTATAATATAGTGAACAGTGCTTTGCCTTCAGAGCCAAACAGAACCACATTCAGATCTCAGCTCTGCCACTTATCCATATGTTACTGTGGGGCCATTTATGGGACCTCTATGTGCTTCAGTTTCCTCATTTGTTAAATAAGAGTCTTTTTTTTTTTTTTTTTTTTTGAGTCTCGCTCTGTCACACAGACTGGAGTGCAGTGGCAGGATCTCGGCTCACTGCAAGCTCCGCCTCCCACGTTCATGCAATTCTCCTGCCTCTGCCTCCCGAGTAGCTGGGACTACAGGCACCCGCCACCACACCTGGTTAATTTTTTGTATTTTCAGTAGAGACGGGGTTTCACCGTGTTAACCAGGATGGTCTCGATCTCCTGACCTCGTGATCCGCCCGTCTCAGACTCGCAAAGTGCTGGGATTACAGGCGTGAGCCACTGCGCCCGGCCTAAATAAGAATCTTGATAGGGCCCCTTAGGTGTCTCTAAATATCCAGTCCCTTCTTCTTCTCTGTCAGAGATTGGCAAACTTCTTAAAGACCAGAGAGTAATATTTTAAGCTTTGTGGACCGTTGCGACCCAGTCTTTGTCACAACTATTCAAGAATGCCATTGTTTTGAGAAAGCAGCATAGATGATACATAGAAGAATTGGAGTGGCTATGTTCCATTAAAATTTCATTTACCAGAAAGAGGTTGTTGGACCTCAGTGTGTAGTTTACCTGCCCCTGTAGCTGGATACATGGCTTCCTGGCTAAAGTCCACATTACTTTTACAAGAGGGGTCAAGCCTGTAGGGTATAAATGGAATGAGGTTTCTACCTTTTAGATTGTGCCCTTAGAAGAAAAGTATATATTCTCACCTTCCCCTTTTCATCTTTCCCACTGGCTGGAATGCAGACCTGATAGCAGAACCCAGAGTTGCCATCTGGGACCATGTGATAGAATCTGGGGATTGAAAATTGCAGAGCAACAGCACAGAAGCAGCCTGGAGGCCCACAGTAACCCTGAACAGCCTACCTGGCCCTTTCATGGAAATACATGTAGTTTTATTTTGTGTAAGTCACTGAAAGTTTTTGGTCTTTTTGTTACAACAGCCTAACCTGCACTCTAATTAACAAATGATTACAATTACCTCCTAGGTTATGATTATTCAACAAGATACTCCATGTAAAGCACTTAGCAGAGCAATTGACACAAAGTAAACGGCAGCTTTCATTATGATTTCTGTTGTTTGTGACGTCGTTCCTCTTCTCCATTCTTCCCTTCCCCTGATATGTTTAAATCTAATTTTAGTTCCCTTGAGATCCAATGTTTGATCAGGCCCAAAAACCTTTGAGATGGATTCAACAACCCCCTCTCCACTCATGTGCAAAGAGTATTTATTTATTCATTTATTTATTTGAGACCCAGTCTCACTCTGTTGCCCAGACTGGAGTGCAGTGGCACTATCTTGGCTCACTGCAACCGCTGCCTCCCAGGTTCAAGCAAGCAGTTCTCCTGCCTCAGCCTCCCGAGTAGCTGGGACTACAGGCATGCACCACCACACCCAGCGCATTTTTATATTTTTAGTGGAGACGTTTTGTCATATTGGCCAGGCTGGTCTCAAATTCCTGATCTCAGGTGATCCCCCCACCTCGGCCTCCCAAAGTACTGGGATTATAGGCATGAGCCACTGCACAGGCTCTGGAAAGAGAATTTAAACAAGCAACCAGATTTTGTCCTTTTCCTGAATAAAGTGCAAATAATACATTTGACTAATTTGGGTCTTTTTCACGTTCCTAATAAGATAGATAAGCAATCAATGTTCAAACTGGAGTATACATAGCCTAAGATCAGTGGTCCTCAACTGAGGGTGATTTTTTCTCCTCCCCGCCCCACCAGGGGACATTTGGCAATATTTGCTTGAGGTTAAGTAGTCATTCTGGTTCCTCCCTTCTCCCCTCTCCTTTCACAATTACCTTCCTCCTACATTATAAGAGAAAGGACTACCTATCAGACATCTTGAATCTTACCATGGCTGTACTCCCTTTCTCCTCTGAGGTCCCAGAGTAGAGCAGAGCAGAGTGGATGAGATCGGGAAGTCAGAGCATAGTCCTAGATTCTAATTACTACTCTGTCACTTTTGGGCTATGCAACACATATTTATTTATTTACTTATTTATTTTAACACTTTGGAGACTTCTGGTCACAGAAAAATTTGGTTTAAAATTTCATTTTATGTACATATTTTTATTGGGATACATAATAGGATGAGTAGGGAAGACTTTTCCATATAAAAACATGAAAGATATTAGGATAAAACTCCGTGGGGCAAGTGAATGGAAATGTGAGTTGAAGAAGAACAGGTAATGATGTTAAATATCCAGCTGTTAGAGACATTTTCCATTAGTATTTTAATGGGTGATAATGGATATAAAAATACTATAGTACTTAGAATTCATTGAATAAGTTAAAAAGTGATTCAGGAGTTTAATTTAAACTCAGTATTTACAAGGTGACAAAGTATACTGTATTTGCATCTATTTGAATTTATGATGAAAAATTTCTAGGTGTCAATTTTTAAAATGTGCAAGAGGGCAGAGTCTAGTCCAAAGTTTAAAGAGCTGGGTTACTGCTGAATTCTCTCTGTGTCCTTTCTTTCTTGATGAAAAAACAAAAAGAGGGAAAAAAACAGTCACATCGAGATGTGATTAAAATGCAGCAGCAAGTCTTACTGCACAAGACCGGTTTTCTCCGGTCCCCACTCATCCTGCCAGCTAGCTTCCAAGTGGGTTTTTTTTTTTCCCCTGCTCAAGAAGTTCTTCATGCTCCCCCAGCCTTCCATTCAAACCAATACCTATTTTCCCCTTTTCATCAAATAATGACTCTCTTAGTCATCGCCACAGGTCTCCTGGACTCTTGCAACCTGCTTATGACTCAACCTGCTTTTAGCGAGTGGGCCTCCAGATACAATCCATAATTATCAAGCAGAACTTTGAAAAACATATTAAGAGAAAAGGACAAGTTTTAGAACAGTGCTTGCTATAGGGTGGCCCTCACATACATACACACACATACAGTCTTCACTCGTGGAGAACTTGTCTTCCTCATGCTGAGAAAACTACTGGGAAAAATGGGCAAGTCAATCAAATGAATTCTGTTGTTTCTTTTAATGCAGGAAATGGTAAAATATGCTTCTTTTTGCAGCCTTCACTGTCTTAGGCAAATTGTGAGCCTGGTTTGTGTTTGCAGTTCCAGAAAAGTAATTTTATATGTGCAAACAAACATACATCAGTGTACACAGGAGACAGTGTGACTCTAGCTGTGATGAACGGAGAATGGTGTACATGATGCCATCCACCAGCCCAGACCTACATTTTTACATTGAAATCAGAGAACACAGCCTTAAAATAGAAATGGCAATAAACAAAATAGTTCACTTTCATCCAGATTGGCTTGCAGAGCACCGTTCTACACTGGCCTGTGGCCTGGTAAATGTCTCTTGCTTCGCGGGAAGTCTGAGCTGCTACTTGATTCTTCCTATCTGAAGGCAGCTTCTTTCCATTTTGAAGCAAGCTGAGGAAGGGAGTCCTTCCTTAATCACTCCCTCAGAACCAATCAACATGTATTGATTTGAATTCCAGCTTATCTCATATTAGCTGTGTGACCTGAAGTAATATTCTTAACCTCTCTGAAACACAATTTCCTCATCTCTAAAATCGGGAGAATGATATCTGCCTTGACTGATATACAAAATGAGTACTGAGGATTAAATGAGACACAGTGTTTTTAAAAGTTAAAGTACTATACAAAATACATTAAAAATAACAATAACAATTATCACTATTATTATTATTCTTATTATTAGCTCCCAAGACCACATATTCATTTGATAAGCTCTAATCATTAGAAATAAACCAAAATTAGAATCTCTTTAAATTTTGCTCCTTCATCTCTGGTCTGCTCATTGATTTTATATAACATAGATCTAACTCTTTTTCTACATGTAGCCTTTCAGATAATTGAAGAGAGATATTGAGGTCCCATTCTACGCCCACATCTAGGTTTTCTCTTCTCTGGGCTAGGAAAAAACAAGTCAGTCAGTTAAGAAGCTCTTAAAGTAGAGGAAAAGTATGATATCAGTGGAATCACATTTTTGTTCTCAACATTATTGTTTATTTGACTGATGGCTATGGTCCCCTTTGGAGGTTGTTAACACATGGAAATGATGTTTGTTGAGTCCAGAAAAGTGAAAAGATGTTTGGGTTTACTCTTTTATTCCCAATTCTAGTCAGCACTAAATACCCTTTTGATGTACTCATGAATAAGTGGATGAAACTCTATCATAAATTTTCTTTTTCTTAAGCACAACAGCCTGGAGTTTCCAACCCCTGCCCATGGCGCTGGTGTGCCTTGAGCCTCAGCATGCTGAGCCCCAGCGTGCTGAGACTTGCTTCCAGTCTACACCGACAGAACACTTGGCTTTGTTCCTCTATTCTTCCAGGAGGGTGTTTCACAAATACCCTCCCTTTTGGGAACCAGTGTCAGTAACCGACACCAAGATGAATCTTTTCTCTTCTTTTTTTGTTTTTGCTTGTTTGTTTTTGCAAGGGAGGGGGTTTGTGGGGATCAGGCAGCCTGGTCCTAAGTTCCCTTTTAGACAAAGCTAGTGGATTGATCATTTATTTAATTAATTACCAGGTATTAATGCTGCAGCCTCAATATCAAATCAAGTAACTAAAAGAAAAATGAGCCCTTCAAAGACAAAGAAAGAAACCTTCTGTAGGGCCCACTGGAAAGATGAGCTTTGTGTATTTATTTTCTTTTTGTCTTTCAGTTTGGTTTGAAATTTTGTTTTTCCTTGTGATCCTGTTTAGTTGTTTGCTTGATGGTTTATTTTAATTATACACACCTCACCTCTTCTCTATAATCCAGGTGAGTATAGCAAGCGGGAGAGTCCCTGAGCTGCTCACGCTATGAGGCTATATCAGAGGCACCTCAGCCTCACTTCTATGCCATCCCAACCTGTTCATTTGCATTCTAAAAAACGTTCCTTTTGTCCAAGATTTCAAAACCTGCAAGTCAAAGAAAAGGGGAAGAAAACTCACTTACAAGGAATTGCGTATATACAAAATAAAGTTCAACCATGACTGAGGAGCTATCTTTTTCCTACCATCAGGTCAGGGGCATCCCAGAATATTAGAAATTGCCAAACCCATGAGAGTTGAGGAGCATTTGTCTTGATTATTCTGTACTCCAATGCCTAGAACAGTGCTTAGGCATTTAGCATACATTCAGTACAATATTTTGGGAAGGGAGAATATAAAGAATATAAGGCATGGAAGGAAGAAGGAAGGGGGGTGATTCTAAGAAAACCATCTAAAGAAAGATTGGTGCTGGAGTAAGGCATTCTAGAATCTTAAGGCGCTGGAGGTAGAAGAAACCATAAGAGACCACTTACGGTCTAGCCCTTTGCATTCACACAGATTATTTGAACCACTCATCTTTTCATTTTTGAGAGTTCATGGGACAAAAGTGTCCATGGCTCTCATTTCCTCCCATTTCTATTGTCAGTAAAGTCATGCTCACACACTCGTCTGTAACTTATTGAAAATTTCCAGACAACACATCCAGGTTCGCTATTCCCACCTGAGCCATCGATATGCCACTTAGGAAATTTACCTGTATTAATTTAGTCTTCAGAGCAGCCAAACAACTGGTCAGTATTCAAAAGAAAGAGAATTCAATAAACCTAGTTGTATTCCCTTCTCCCTACTTCCTTGAATATGCATGACACCTAAATAAATCTCTCTATATAACAGTCTTGTTTATTTAGAGACAAGAAAACGTTTCTTATAAAATTCTGATCAGCCGAAACTCAACAAAATTAAGAAAGTTTGCTTTGTGGGAATAAAGAAAGATTAAAATAGAAATGATCACAATTCAAATTACAAAAATTTTCAAGGGCTTTTCTGCATTCAAATAACATTCAGCTCAGTTTCCTACACCTTCTACAGCTGAAGCTTTGGACATTGGTAACAAAGGGTATGAATGATCCACCTATGGCCCTGAAAGAGCCTTAGTGTATCAAGAATCAATGTTGATCCCAGACTTTCCATGGTAACTCAAGCAATATGGACACAGAGCCCTTGGAGGGATTTTAAAAAGGGAGTTGAAATTAAGAAAGTTCTCAGCCTACCCTTCAGAGAACTGAAGTACCTCATGAGACAGAATACCCAATTCCTTAACCATTCTGTCCTACTTGAAGATAATGGTCACATCATTATCATTGTAGTGGTGGAAGTGGTGGTGGTGATGGTGGTGGTAGTGGCCATAGCAGTGCCAGCTGTTAACATTTATTGAGTCCTCACTACATAGTGAACTCTATGTTAAAGCTTTTAGATGGATTAAATTATTTATTCATAACTTATCTTATTTAACCCTCAAAGCAACCCTGTCAGGTAAATGTTAATATATTTATTTTGCCGATGATGAAACTAAGGAAAAAGGATGTGAAGTAACTTGCTCATAGATCAGATGAGATTTCATTTCACCATAAAGCTCCCTGCCCTGCAAATATTACCCACTCTTTATCCCTCTCTAAATCATATTATAATACATGACATAGAAGTTAATAGAGGGTAAGGTGTGAAACCAGGTAAGAGATCAGTTTCATGTCAAAAGAACACAACCCCAACTAATCCCCAGTTCTACAAATATAGATCCAAAACTTTCTCCTTCTCATGGTAAGTAAAGAACATTACTTTTAGATGCTAAGGAAAGCATGGCATTAATATGTAAAACTATAACTTATATGAAAATGCTTTCTTAATGACTATTACATTCTGAAATATCAAATTAATCTATTCATAACTCACTATATAGTAAAGCAGGAATCAGGCAAGCACTTTATATCTATAAACTCTCTGATCTTTTGTCATCTTATTAAAATCAACATAATTTTGATTATAAGCCAGGGGTCCAGACTGCCGTGTAAATTGATAACAATATAAGATTAGCACCTTATTCTTTAAAATATTCACATAGTTCATGCAAAAGCACGATTGTTGGCGGCATAATAATTGGCTTAATGAAAAAAAGAAAGGGAAGGAAACAAACACTTATTGACCACCTGCATCATATTGTACTAGGTGCCTTCCACATACATTATCTCATTATGACTATGATACATATTTCATATGGTTGTTTTAAGAACTAAATGAGCCCACATACATGAAAGTGCCTAGGGGTAGGCAGAGTAAAGGACCTGGTATTATCAATCACGCACCATGTTCCAGGTCCTGTGCTATCATATACATTGTTTCCTTTAATCATCACAACAGCTTTGCACACTTGGCCTTATTATCCAGATTTCATGCATAAAGAGACTGAGGCTCAGATAATTTTTTAGCTACTAACTAAGATCGCACAGCAGACTCTGAATTGACTGGATTCTATATCCATGCTCTTACCACTTAATTAAAGGAGAGCAGAAGCCCTTTAACAGCACTTCGTTATAGGGAGGGAAGGAAAGTGTGACACCAATATGCACCCATTCATTCATTCAACAACCATGCCTTCAGCACATGCTCTGTGTGAAGCACTGAGCTAAATTCTTTCCGTAAATTGTCTCAGTAAATCTTCACAACACCTCTAGCAGATGAGAGCCAGGATATTATCCCAATTTTGCCGATGAGGATATGGAGCTCAAGGAGGTTCAACTGTTGTGCTCGCCATCATAGAGCTAGGAGATGGCAGCATCTGGATTGAAAATTAAGTTTGTCTGTCTTCAAAGCCTGCACTCTTTCCAGAATATTGTGCTACTTCTAGAAGGCAAATTATGTTTTCCTGTATGCAAAGCAATATATTTTGGATCATCTTGTATACCACTAGGGAGCCCAGATTGTTGGTCCCCAGCACTGGGGGTCTGTTAGGTGGACTGCCCTCTGTAGCCTAGGAGAGAAAGTGTCCTGTGTAAGGAGGAAGTGGGGAGAGTGTGGCTGAGGGTAGGAGGAGAAAGAAAGAGAGCTCAAAAATGCTAGTAACCCTGGAGATGGAAGGGACCACAAAAAACCATCAAGTCTAGCTACCATGAAATAGCATTTCTGAACCACCTGCTTAATCTTATACAAAAGATACGTCAATGCCATCCTAAATCCAGGATTATTCTATGCACACCGGGTATTAGACCAGAGTGGGACATGATCCATGCAAAATTACCTTTACTACTAGAAATAGAACTCCATGGCACCTTCTGCTAAATAAAGAGCAACACAGGAAAGCCTACTGTAGAACAAATGGACTTAATGATTTCATAAGAAGATTATCTTCAAGTCATGAAGTTGCCTTTAAGATCAGTCCTCTGTCATTCAACTCAGCAACTTCCCCTGTTCAGTTCTACTAATATGTGGGCCAATGACAATACCTCTCAGTAGGCAAGCCCCAACCTACCTCCTTCCTTCGCTGGGGTCAGTGTTCATTCTCATCTCTGCTTGTAGCTACTCCCATACCCTCCACTCTTGTTCCAGTGCTCAATATTCTGCCAACAAAGGATATGATTTTCTGAATTCAATCCTGAGCAAGCAAACTTACCTTTTCTATTATTATTTGAAAATGGCCCCTTGGCTCTTCCCCTATATGGTCATCTTCCCATATCTGTATCAGGGAAACAGAGCTGGAGGGCAGAGTTTCCAGAGAATCCTTGCCTGGGTGAGCAGATGACTACCCTAAGGGATGGTTGGCCAAGAATGAGAGTCTGAAGTTAACAATGTCTATATGGAGGGTTCATGCTCTGTGGGACCAGTTATGATACTACAGACAGAAATGTGTGGTGTACCTGAAATCTCTGGGTGACCACTTCCCAAACACAGGCCTGGATCACAAAGAGGAACTGAGCCAGAAAGTAAGAGGCTTCCAAGCAAGGGACAATAACACAGAGGCAATAACTATAGACTTCACACTGCAGAGGCAGTATAATATAACAGGATACACATGGCCCCTGCAGCTGAAAATATGGATGACTTTGGGCAGTTACATAATCCCTCTGAGCTTCTGTTTCTTCATCTCTTTAAAGGGTGAGAGCTGGGGAAGAGGAGCTGAAGGAGGAGTCAGAGAATGACATTTACTGAGTGCAGACTTCCTGCCAGGCATTGTACTCTGCTTCACATAAACACTCACTTTATCCTCCCCAAATTTCTTCAGGTTATGAATTATTATTGAAATAATAATGGACAATATAAGAGAGCGCTTGGCTCATAATACACTTAATAAATGTCAGTTCCTTTCCTTTTCAAATCTATAAGTAAATGGCATGAACTTTAGTTCTCAGAGAGTACATCTATTCCACGTTGTCCCTATCACTTCGTAATGCAGATTGAAGCAGTTTGAAGTGATCATTTTTAGAAGTAATCATAGAATGCCAGAGCAGAAGAGGCCTTAAAGATTGTTCACATGTAATTCTTCAATGGATAGAAAAGGGAAATACATTTTTCTGGTTCTGCAGCAAGGATTCAACCAGAATCAAGGTGTCCTATCTCCCAAGTGTAGTTATTTCTGAATCTTCAGGAGCTGGCTTAGAAAAAGCCACTTTCAACCCTGCATTAACAGAAGTGAAGGGCAGGATTCAGACTCTAGGTGGCTGCAGTTCATAAAAGCACCTTGTGGTTCAAGCACTGTTGCTCCTGAGGAGTTTCAGAAAATGGCTTTGAAGCATAGGAAAAAGGGAAGGACAAAAGGGAAGGCAGAACCCACAGGTTTCATCAATGATGGGGTAGCCAACTTGGAATCAACAGCAGAAAAAAAAGCGGAACCATGACCTCTGAACAGTCTTATCTTTGGGGATGAAGGAACTGCACAGAGTTCCACCTTTCCTGTGGGATCTTGAAGTCCACTGCTCTCCCCCATGGCCTGGTTTGCAATTCCTACCACAAGTTGCTCCTAGCCATTGTCTCCCAAAGGATCCTGTCAAAAGAAGAATTCTACTCCTGGAGCTGGAGCTATTCAGAATAGGTATTTCACAAATATTTGCTGAATAAACGAATCAGAGGCCTACTGAGGGAAATGCTCCTGCCCTCTCATTGGAACACAGGGCTGAGTTTCTAAGGCAGCTTACAAGCATTGCCCACTAGTTCAATTTCTCATTACTAGATCTCATTGCTCTCAATGGCAAAAATGCAATTACCTTTACACCAAACTAATACTTTCTAGTCTACAACCACAGACTTTCTCTGAAGGAGGCAAGCCTTTCTCCAAAATTTCAGTCTCTGTGCCCCATTCTGAAATTTGCCTAAAAGGATGGAAAGCAGACCTCCAGGCAGGTAAACATAAAATAATTGAGGCCAGAACTGAAATTCTTCAATAACAGAAGGGAAGCTGGGATGCTGGGATGGGGAACAAAGCTCCCTGCTCTGGTAACACCTCATCTTCTACTCACTCAAAGAAAAGGTGTGGAATGGTTCCAATCATCCCTCAACAGAACTTTATCTCTGTGGGAAAATGATCTGAGTAAGCGTTGGGAGCAATCAGAAGGTAGTATGCGTTGTTGGGGTGGGAGTAGAAAGGAGGCATTGATTGAGGGGCAGCCTTTAAATATCAGAGCAAATTCCAGTCTAGCCTGTAATTTCCTCAGTGAACAAGCACCTTCTTTTGTTCACAGGCTTATCCTATAAGAAAGAGTCCATAGATTACCAAAGTCTTAAAATAATCCCAGAACCCTGGTACGTATGTGCATACAGACACAAACTCAAATGTTAACAGGACACACATACAGATTCAGTCACATACAAAAGGTAATGAAAAGAACAAGGCAGAAGCATATTATCACACAGATATAAATCCATGAACATACAGGTAAAAACATACAAATGATCACACATACACACAACACAAATATACTTTCAGACTTAGAGTAGTCTGAGTTCCTGGGCTAGTTAGACAAATGGAATTCTCCCAAAGTGATAACATGCCACTACTCCCAGCCCTTTCTTTACTGGCCCCAGCATATAAAGTTTTCCCTAACTCGATCACTGAATAACAAAAGTTATTGTACAAATTCCCAATACAATTTGTTGTCTATCCTTGGCAGCTTGAGTTTGAGGAATACTAGAGTGTTTACTTGAAAGTCACCATTCTCTGGAATAAAGTAAAACTCAGAGCTGGAAATAGGAAAATACCCGCACAAACTATATTTTTCTCCTTCACTGTATTATTAAATGACAAACTATTATCCCTGCACCATACTCCATTGTCCACAGGATATTTCTGTCAAGACTCAAAATTTTTCTGAACCAGGTTTCACTTTTGGATTGGCATTTTCCAAATCCTTACTCGAGTCCTGCTCCTGTTGAAGCAATGTCTTAGTCTGTTCTGGCTGCTATAACAAAACACTTTGGATTGGGTAATTTACAAACAATGTAATTTATAGCTTACAGTTCTAGAGGCTGAGAAGTCCAGGATCAAGATGTCAGCATGGTCATTGTTTGGTGAGGCCATGCTCTCTGCTTCAAAGATGGCACCCTTTTGCTGCATACTAACATGGTGGAAGGGCAAAGAATGAAGAGGCTCCCTCGAGCCTTTTTTATAAGGGCACCAATCCCATTTATGAGGGTGGAGTCCTCATGACCTAATCACCTCCCAAAGGCACCACTTGTTAATACTGTCACATTGGGGATTAGGTTTAAGGTATGAATTTTGGAGGGACAAAAACATTCAGACCCTATCAACTTCACATCTAACTTCCCTGAGGCTGCACTAGATCTAAGATAGTGAGTGATTAAGGCAAGATCAGAAAACTGAGGTCCTAAATCATGTGTGTGATCACTGTCTCAAGTCCTGGTCTGAATGAGAATTGATCTGGCAGCAACTTGACTTAAACATTGTTCTTGCCAAGAACAGGGCTGGCAGTGCAGGAAACTTGTTTGCTTCCCTCTTTGGGTCACCATCATTACAAATGCCACACCTTTTGGTGGCGCTCTTTATCGTTTATAACTTGCTGTCAGAATTGCTTCTTTTGGTTCTTGAGACAACTCTCTAAAATCATCCAAGCAGATTTAATGACAATCCTCATTTTAATGGTATAGAAACTGAAGTTCCATAAGATGTAGTGACATGCCTAAGGTCCACAAAGCTAATTAGTGTCAGAGGTATGTTTTGAACCTAGATATTTATGATTCTGCTTCCAATACTTTTAAAACTATACTACTACATTCCTTACTGTCCTACTCTATGCTGTCACTGCCCCCCACACCCCACCACAAACACACACACACACACACACACACACACACAGAGTAAAGTCCTATTTTGACTTTGCCATTTTCAAACTACATTCTGGAATTTTGCCCTCTCTCGTCTCCAGAAAACAACCCATTTTATGTCTCTTCTCCTAGACAATCTTCTGTATGCCCAGTAGACAATATTATCTCATTTAATCTTCAGGAGAAGTTATGTAATTTGCCATAAGTCACACAGCCAATAAATGGTGGAGCCAAGACTGCAATTCAGAGCCATTGGACTTTAAATGTGCATGCTCTTTCTGCAACATTACACTGCCTTTCAGAGCTAATTTGTCAAATGAATCTGCTAATGTGCTAACGCCATACAAACACTAATCAAAAGAAGCTGGAATAGCTGTGTTTATTTTGTTATTGCGGTCAATGTGACACAAGAGGAGGTTAATACATTTTTTTTTATAACTAGTTTATTGCTAGGACAGTGGGAATCTACTGTATATCTGGCTAGGTCTTACGACACAATTAGAGAACAATATAATACAGTGGAATAAAGCACTAAATTCTACACATTTAAATGTCCTTTTGTAAATTGGAGGCAATAATAGATTAAAAATAAGTTGTAAGAGATACCAACAAGGAAGAAATTAAAGTTGGCTGGAATTACCAAGGAAGAAATAAAAGTTGAGCTTGACTAGGAAAGATTTGGGAATTTATATAAAAAGAAAGAGGGCTTTCCATGCAAGAGGGACAGCATAAAGAAATGCAGAGCAGGTTTGAAGCCGTGTATGGGAACAATGAAAAGACTGCCTTAATTTCAACATAAGATACAGGTTAGGGAAGAGTTTGAAATAGTATGTCAATTTACAATTGCTGGTTGTTCCTGACACAAGGGGAGTTTGCATTTACACACATGCAATTTTCCATATGCCTACACTGGGTGTTCATGATGAAGGTTGGGAGAAGGGCTTCCCTGTCAGCTTTCTCAGACTCTTCTCTCCTATGAAACAAAAGCCTCAAGATGCTAGGGGTAGAACAGGGACTCCCCTCACTCCCATGACAGTCAAAAATCTATTACTTCTGGGGAGTAGTAGAACCAAAACGTGTCTGCCTCTGAAGAAAGGTTATAAACCCTCTGAGGGAGAGTACAAACTCTCTTGCACTCAGGACTCAAGAAAAATCCTTCCTGGGGAAAGAATATAAGCAAAATCCTCTCCTCCAAAGAAGGGGCAGAGAACTTTCTTGGGTACAGGATCCTACAAACATACCAAACATGGGTTTGCTACTACTGCGAGAGGGACAGGAAATTCCTAGTCAAGAACAACCGCAGATACAAAGCAGAGTTTCATTGCCACTGTGAGGAACACTACTAAGCCCCATTTCTGAAACTCATGTGTGCAGGGCCTGCCAGAGATTGAGACTGGACCATAACAGAGAACATGCCATTTCCCTATGAGCAGTGAGCACCAAATAACAAGCAAAAGCATTTTACTATTGGAGGAAGGGCAAGAACATGGAGAGAGAGTCCCCTCTGTGGCCCAGGCATGCAAGAGCAGCTGAAAGCTGAAGGGGAACTGGAAACACTGAGAAAAACTCTCTAGATACACAATTTTAATTCCAAGCATATGGTAGCAGCAGCAGTCCACTAAGAGAGTTTAAAACCTGTGGTGTGCTGATGGTAATGATAGCACAAATCACAAGGCTTGCTCAACTCCTGAGTGGACTGGCACAATTTCATAATTAAAAATCCTTACAGAAGAAGAGTGAAGGTCATTTCCAGGCATAGCTACTATTTACCTTAGTCTCTACTATTCCTGTATACACATTGTATGACATTAAATAAAAAATAAGATACAAAAACAAAGGCAATAAAAAATCATCAATTGTCAGGAAATAAAGCAATCAATCAAACCTGATTGAGAGATGGTGCAAATATTGGAATGATTAGATAACAGACTTTAAAATACCTACAGTTAATATGATAACTGATCTAGCAGAAAATATGGAAATGCATGTATGAACAGATGGGAAATTTTAGCATAGCAATCAAAACTGTGAAAAAGTGAAATGGAAATGCTAGAAAATTTTAAAACCCCACAATAAGAAAGTAATGCTGTAATAAAATTACACAGATGAATAATGGCTTTGATGCAGTCATCAATAAACAAAAAATTTAAAATAAGTTATTAATAAATTTGATGGGGGGATTTCCTGTCCCTCTCCCAGCAGTCATAATACAGTCAAAGAAAGAATAGTAAACTTGAGGATAGGTCATTATAAATTATCCAAACTACAACGCAAAAGAAAGAAAAGTAAAAAGGATAAGTATCAAAAAGTTATAAGACAATATATAGTTGACTAAAATACAAGTGATTCAAGTCTCAGAAATGGAAGGCAGAAAAAAATGGGCAGAATTATTTGAAAACATAATGACAGAATTTTCTGAAAATAATGAAAGATTATAAACTACACATTCTAGAAGCTGAGAGGAACAAATTGTGAATAAACACACACACACACTCTCACACACACCAACATAAAGATGGAAAACAAACTATAAAACAAAAATATTAATGATAAAAAGACACAGTAAATACAGAAGAACAAAATCAGAGTCACAGTAGATTTCGAATCAGAAACTATGCAATCTAGAAGATAATTAAGTGGCATCTTTAAAACTGCAAGAAAAATATGTCAACCCAGAAATCTACACTTACTGAAAATATTTTTTGAAAATGAAGGGAAAATGAAGACTTTCTCAGACGGGCAAAAGCTGAGATTATTTACTTCTAGCAAGCCAGTGCCATAAGAAATATTAAAGAAAGTAATTAAGGCAGAAAATACATGACACCAGATGGAAACTTGGATCTATAGAAAGTAATGAAAAGCACCAGGAATGGTAAAAATAAAACTAAACATAAAAGGCATTTTTCGAATATTTTAATCTCTATAAAAGATAACAGACAGTTTCAAGATAAAAAATAGTAACAATGTATGGTGGGGTTTGTAACACGTATAAGCGAAATGTATGGCAATGATGGCACAATAGATGTGAAGTAGAAATTGTAAACATTGGTGTAAGGTTTTTAAACTACTCGTGAATTTGCATTATATAATTTGAAGTTGGGCTTACATAAAATAAAGATGTATATTGTAAACTATCATAAAGCCAATAAACAAAATTTTTGAAAAAAGGCATAAACAAGTCAATAGAGGAGATAAACTGGAATCATAAAAATTACTCAATTTATTCCAAAAGAAATAACAAAATAAAAAGTCAACAAAGAAAAGATCAGATGAACAAAAAGTAACTATCAAGGTATAGATGTAAATGTAACAATATCAATATCAATATTTCCACTAAATGTAAATGATCTGAAGACTCACAGAACACTTCAATCTTGTCAGATTGGCTGTAAAAGCAAGACTCAACTGTATGCTGTTTAGAAGAAACATCAATAGATGAAAAGTAAAATAAAAATAAGATATACCATGTAAATCTTAACCAAAAGAAAGATGGAATGGTTATATTAATTCATATCACACCAAGAACATTTCAGAATAAGTAATATTACCACCAGAGATATTATGATGTTTTCTTAACAAATTGAATAATGATATGTAATTCAATTTGTTAAGAAAACATCATAATTTTAAATGTGTATGTACCTATCGATAGAATTTTAAAATACATGAAGCAAAAACTGTTAGAACTAAAAGGAAACAAAGATGAATACACTATTACAGTTGGATACTTCAACATTTTTCTTTCATTTAATAATGGAACAAGTAGACAAAAATAAATAAGAATACAGAAGATCTATACAACACTATCAACAAAATTGACATAACTGACATTTATAGAACACTCCAGCCAATAGTACAATATGTATTGGTTTCAGGTGCACATGGTGCTTTCAACAAAAATGGCCTATTTCCTGGGCCATAGGAGACACAATATATTTAAAATAATTGAAGTCATAGAAAGTACTTTCTGACTACAACAGAGTTAAACTTGAAATTGATATTCCAGAAAATATAAAATTAGATGGAAAGTAAACAACACTATTCTAAAAAAAAAATAGGTCAAAGAAGTTGTTACAAATGAAATCATAAAATATGTTGAATTTAATGAAAATTAAAACACATATCAAAATATGTGGGACACACATAAAACATGCTTAGAGAAAGATTTTTTAGCAGAAAAAGCTTATATCAGAAAATAAGAAAGCTTTTAAATCAGTTATCCAAACTTCTAGTTTAAGAAACTAGAAAAAAGAGCAAAATTAGATTCTAAAGCCGGAAGAAGGTACGAAAATACAAAGACTACAAATCAATGGCAGAGAAAACAGAAAAACAATAAAAATTTATGAAGTCAAAGCCTGGTTCTGAGACAAGAACAATAAAACTTATGAACCTCAAACCAGATGGATCAAGAAGAAAGAAAGGAAGACACGAATTACCAGTGTTAGAAAGAAAGAAAGGGCATTACTACAGATCTCACAGAAATTTAAAAATATAGCAAAGGACTATTTTGAACAATTTATGCCAACAAATTTGATCACTTAAACGAAATAGACAAATTCCTTGAAAGGCACTACTATTGCTCACTCAAGAAAAAAATCAACAGCCTAAATTGTCCTATATCTACTACAGAAATTAAATTCATATTTAGAAACATCCAAACAAATAAACAAACAGAAACAACAAGAAAACTTCAGTCACATGTGTCTTCAGTGGCAAATTCTTCCACGCATTTAATGAAAAAATAACATCAATTACAAGCAAACTCTTCCAGAAAAGATAAGCCTAAGAAACATTATCCAGAACATTGCATTAATACATCACCATTACTCTGATATCAAAACTGGACAAGAACATCACAAGTCAAGAAAAGTACAGAGGTCGTCGGCAAAGCCTGAGTCCTGTCGTCTCGCCTTCCTCTCATACAGCATGAGCTTCACCACTCGCTCCACCTTCTCTACCAACTACCGGTCCCTGGGCTCTGTCCAGGCGCCCAGCTACGGCGCCCGGCCGGTCAGCAGCGCGGCCAGTGTCTATGCAGGCGCCGGGGGTTCTGGTTCCCGGATCTCCGTGTCCCGCTCCACCAGCTTCCGGGGCGGCATGGGGTCCGGGGGCCTGGCCTCAGGGATGGCCGGGGGTCTGGCAGGAATGGGAGGCATCCAGAACGAGAAGGAGACCATGCAAAGCCTGAACGACCGCCTGGCCTCTTACCTGGACAGAGTGAGGAGCCTGGAGACCGAGAACCGGAGGCTGGAGAGCAAAATCCGGGAGCACTTGGAGAAGAAGGGACCCCAGGTCAGAGACTGGAGCCATTACTTCAAGATCATCGAGGACCTGAGGGCTCAGATCTTCGCAAATACTGTGGACAATGCCCGCATCGTTCTGCAGATTGACAATGCCCGTCTTGCTGCTGATGACTTTAGAGTCAAGTATGAGACAGAGCTGGCCATGCGCCAGTCTGTGGAGAACGACATCCATGGGCTCCGCAAGGTCATTGATGACATCAATGTCACTCGACTGCAGCTGGAGACAGAGATCGAGGCTCTCAAGGAGGAGCTGCTCTTCATGAAGAAGAACCACGAAGAGGAAGTAAAAGGCCTACAAGCCCAGATTGCCAGCTCTGGGTTGACCGTGGAGGTAGATGCCCCCAAATCTCAGGACCTCGCCAAGATCATGGCAGACATCCGGGCCCAATATGACGAGCTGGCTCGGAAGAACCGAGAGGAGCTAGACAAGTACTGGTCTCAGCAGATTGAGGAGAGCACCACAGTGGTCACCACACAGTCCGCCGAGGTTGGAGCTGCTGAGACGACGCTCACAGAGCTGAGACGTACAGTTCAGTCCTTGGAGATCGACCTGGACTCCATGAGAAATCTGAAGGCCAGCTTGGAGAACAGCCTGAGGGAGGTGGAGGCCCGCTACGCCCTACAGATGGAGCAGCTCAATGGGATCCTGCTGCACCTGGAGTCAGAGCTGGCACAGACCCGGGCAGAGGGACAGCGACAGGCCCAGGAGTATGAGGCCCTGTTGAACATCAAGGTCAAGCTGGAAGCTGAGATCGCCACCTACCGCCGCCTGCTGGAAGATGGCGAGGAATTCAATCTTGGTGATGCCTTGGACAGCAGCAACTCCATGCAAACCATCCAAAAGACCACCACCCGCCGGATAGTGGATGGCAAAGTGGTGTCTGAGACCAACGACACCAAAGTTCTGAGGCATTAAGCCAGCAGAAGCAGGGTACCCTTTGGGGAGCAGGAGGCCAATAAAAAGTTCAGAGTTCAAAAAAAAAAAAAAAGAAAAGTACAGAAAAATATCCCTCAGGAACAAAAATGTGGAAAGCCTTAAGGAAATATTAACAAGCAGAATCTAGCAATATATATTAAAGAAAATATATCATGACTGTGGTAGGCAAAATAATGGTCTCAGAAGGATGTCATGTCCTAACCCCCAGAACCTACGAATATACATATTATTATATATGTAACATATAAGTATGTTACATAAAATATATTTATGTAATTAATAATATATAAATATATTCTATATGAATGTATATATATAGAAAACATTAGATGGCTAAAGAGAACTAATGTTTCATATGGAATAAAAATTTCATATTCCAGTGATCTTAAAATAGGACAATTATTCTGGATTATCCAGTGAACCCAAATAAATATACAAGGCCCCTAAATGTAGAAGAGGGAAGCAGAAGAAAAGTCGGCATCAGAGCAATGTGACATAAGAAAGACTCAACTGGCCATTGCTAGCTTTTAAGATGTAAAGGGGTTACAAACCAAGTAATGAGGGAAGCTTCTAGAGGCTGGAAAGGGCAAGAAAACAAATTCTCCCCTGGAGATTCTAGAAAGAAACACAGTTCTGTCAACACCTTGATATTAACATAATAACCCGAGTCAGATTTCTGATCTACAGAGTTGTAATATAATAGAGTTGGGTATTTAAAGCCCTTAAATTTATGGTAATTTGTTACAGCAATAATATGAAATTAATACATGGGCTTTAACGGGTGGGACCAAAAATGGCTGAGATAAGCCATTATGAGTTTCCATTCAACCTTTCCAGGTTTAAGAACAGGCCAAATTAGACTGTTAAATGGAGAAGTGATGGAGATAATTACCCTTTTTTTAAATAGGTCTCATGATGATTTTCAGTCATCTATTTAGATTTATATAGAAAAATGGTGATTGAAATCATCCTTAAAAATGATTTTCAATTTTTAAAGGCCTTGTTTTATATTGGGCTATAATGTCTAAAATAGCCAAAACAATTTTGAAAAATAACAACATTGGAAGACTTACATTGCTTGCTTCCAAGACTTACTGTAAAGCTACAATATCAAGAAAAAGTGGTAGATCAATGAAACAAAATAGAGTTTAGAAAGAGAACCAAAATACATATGATCTACTAATTTTCTACAAAGGTGACTAAATATGTAACGATGAAACCATAGTATTTTCAGCAAATAATGCTAGAACAATAGGACCACCATAAGCTAAAAATGAGCTTTAACTTATACGCTATACCATATTTAAAAACTGGCTCCAAATGGATCATAGTTCTAAATGTTAAACCAAAACATATAAAACTTCTGGAGAAATTTAATGTGATCTGGATTAGGGAAAGATTTCCTAGAAAGGACACAAAAAATGCAGATAACAAAAGTAAATTTAATAAATTTGAATTTATCATTCCAAGCCTCTACTATTCAAATGATACTGTTAAGGAAATAACAGGCAAGCCACAGGCAGACAGAAACACATGTGTTTCAGAACACATGTCTGATAAAGGACTTGCATCCAGAATATATAAATAACTCTCACAGCTCAATAATAATAAAACAAACAACCCAAAGAAAACTTGACAAGTTTCAGACACTTCAAGATATCCAATATAATTTTTCTTTAGAGAAATTCATATTAAATCCACAGTAAAATAGCAATACACATTTTCTTTTTTTTTTTTTTTTTTTCTCTTTGAGACGGAGTCTCGCTCTGTCGCCCAGGCTGGAGTGCAGTGGCCAGATCTCAGCTCACTGCAAGCTCCGCCTCCCGGGTTCCCGCTATTCTCCTGCCTCAGCCTCCCGAGTAGCTGGGACCACAGGCGCCGCCACCTCGCCCGGCTAATTTTTTGTGTTTTTAGTAGAGACGGGGTTTCGCCGTGTTAGCCAGGATGGTCTCGATCTCCTGACCTTGTGATCCGCCCGTCTCGGCCTCCCAAAGTGCTGGGATTACAGGCTTGAGCCACCGCGCCCGGCCGCAATACACATTTTCTAGAATGTTAAAAATAAAACAAAGCAGATTCCTGACAATACCTGATGATGTTGCAAAGCAACTAAAACGTATATACATTGCTGTTGGCAAAGGAAAATAGTATAGCCCCGTTGGAAAACAGTTTAGTAGTTTCTTACTAATTTAAACAAATAACTTATGATTCAGCCACCTCAACCCTATGTATTTATCCAAAAGAAATAGTAGCATATGTCAACAAAGACTTATATGAAAATGCTTATAGCAGATTTACTCAAAATAGCTAACAAAGCAAGATAAACCCAAATTTCTATCTACTATGGAATGGATGATTACGTTGTAGTACATTTACAGAATGGAGCAATACTACCAATGAAAGGAGCGAACTACTGATAACGTGCCACAACATGTATGACTCTCAAAAGTATTGTGCTATGTGAAAGAAGGACACAAAAGACTATATATTCCAAGGTCCAGTTATCTAACTTTCAGGAAAAGGGAGAGAAATTAAATTAGTGGTTGTGGGAGTGAGGGTGGATGGAGGGACTGACTACAAAGGCGCACGTAGAGACTTGGGTTGATACGGGTTGATGAGAATATTCCATATATTCATGTGGTGATGGTTAAATGACTGTATGTTTTCTGAAACTCAGAACTGTAAACCTAAAAATGGATAAAGTTTACTATATATACCTCAATAGACCTGATGGAATGCATTTTAGACTCTGGAGCAAGTAACGGGATAAAGGGCCCTGTATAGAGATTACATTTTTGCAGGATAGATTAGAAAGAAGGGTAGAGATTTGGTAGATCTGTTGGGGGATATTGAATAATCAGGGTGTTAGGTGATGAAGGACAATAAGAACTATGTTGAATATTTGAAAAGTTGTCATTTTGAAGTAAGTTTAAACTTATTCTGTGTGGCTCCATAGGGTAACAAGAAACAGCTAGAGCTTTTCCAACATGTACCACGTGTGTATGTTAATGAGCTCTCCATCACAAAAAAATAAGTAAACTGGGTGTCCACGAGTTTGCGAGGCTACAGGCTGCAGGGAGTTAAATAGCAGAAGGAAGAGAAACGGGAAGGAATTTTTAACCTTTACGTTAGCTTCCTTCAGTCACTGCAAATGTTTTCCACAGAGGTTCCTATTATGTTCTAATTTCTCCTTTGGAAGCCAGATCCCCCAGATAACTTAGCCTCAGGTAGTTGAGAGAATTTGAAGAGATTAGTCTCTGCTCACCAATCTTTGCTCTTTAGAGCCTGAGATAAACTCATGTAGAAGCATTTACCTCCATCAAAGATGTAGAAACCCAGCAGACAATGGCTCAAGGTGGGCCCTGGGCAGTTGATTTAATCAGCTGCGAAAGGTGAAAGCAGCATGGTTTAGAGTCCTGGAACATGACCAATGTGCAGTTTTTCATTGGTTCAAAGAAGAGGCAGCTTTTCCTCTACATTCTGCATTCAGATAGAACTGTAGTTCCTCAAGTCTAGGTTAGACTAGTGCAAAGTTTTTGGTGGCAAACATGGGAAAATAGCTCCTTTCTTCAAATAGTGCCCAGATTTCTGAAGCAGCATTTTTTTTTTCTTTCCTTGATGACTTGGGAGGAAAGTTTCTCACCTCCCACACTCCCATTTTTGAAACTATCTGCTGGGAGGTTATTCCCAGTGTTCAGAAGCAAGAATTCCCTATCTTCTATATAACCAATATTTTCCAAGGAAACCATTATATATGTCCTGCCTCATCCCAGCTCTATTGGGGAATTTCAGGTGAAATTTGTTTTTTAATGTCAAGATAGTTATGAAATGACAAAAGCACTAGACAGTCCCTAGTCAAACATCCCTTCTCCCTCTGGAAATATTATTGGCTATTCTAAGGAGACTAGACACCACGGGATTTCAACTGAGGTCACTGCATTTGTGTTATCTGCTGTTCTTCCCCAGGTCCTCTTGCAGCCTATTAAAATCTCATTCACAGATTTTCCAAGGTAAAAACAAATTCGTTGTTGTCTTCTATGGCATCATCACACCCATGCTCCACACTACCTCTACAACTTTGCAACAAAGATGTGAAAAGTCCCTTTAGGAAGCAGGTAACTTAGACCCATACACCAAGACATATTGCATGAAGCTCATGTATATCTGGGAAACCAAGCATCAGATAATTCACTTCCGTACAAACAGGCACCTACAACCCCTTAGCACCATGCCAAACACTTTGAGGACTCAAGACATGGTCCTAACTCTTAAGGAAATTGCAGTTTAGTTGGCAGTGGGGAGAGGAAGGAAATATAAGTATACAAGTAATAATATAAAAGCAAAAATAGCAGCAGCACATAGTAAGTGCTACATACTTTACAGAGAAAGAGAAAGAGCTCACTTCACATTGATACGGTGGGTTCATGTGAAGCTTCAGGAAGAAGTTGACAACATGGGAAGTGATGTTTTCAGCATGGTATGAGTTTAGAAACTTGGATAGGAGGATAAAGCAGTGGAGGGTCACTCCAGGCAAAGGTAACAGAAGAAACAGAAGCATGGACTGGCAAAAGGAATGATGCAAAAAGGGAGAGAGATCTCCGTTGAGTAGAGGAGGAATGTCAGGATGATTGAGAAGAGAGGATAGAAAACATAGCACTTATCCCAGCTTGGAACTGTCATTTTGGGAACTCTGGAGCCAGACTTGCTGGATTCAAATCCTGGCTCTGCCACTTAACTAGCTGTGTAACCTTAGGCAAACTGTATAATTTCTCTGGGTCTCCATTCTCCAACCATAAAATGGAGAAAATAATGGTACCTATACCTTACACAGTTATTTTTGAAGATATAAGAAGTTAAACCATGGGAAGTAGTTGGAACAGTGTAAGCATGTGATAAATGTTAGCTATTATCATTGTTCTCCTTAATTTTCCCATCACTTAATAGAGTGGGAACTTCTCTATGTAACTCACCATTTCAGGCTTCTATTTATACTCACAACTATTTGGGACACATAGCATGAGATCAGCCTGTGTTCAAAGTATATATGAATATATGTGATTAAATGAGTGAATGAGTAATGAGTGAATGAACGAATTGCACTGGGAGACTTTTTATATTAGAGTCCCTGATGTAAAAATCTATATTAAAGCCAAGACTCTTCCTGTGCAGCACATGCTTCTGTTCAACATATGCTGACTTCAGATATGTGTGTTTCCATTTATCCAGTCTTTGGGAGGCAGTACTGGGGCTGGATGTGTACAGGATTCATGAATGCAGCCAGGGATGAGAGAACAGAGAACTGGCCAATAAGTAGGAGAACTGGGTTTGAATTCTGGCTCTGCTATGATCTTGAGCAAGCCATTCTTCTTAAGAGCCTCAGGTTTGTCATATCGAAAATGGGAATGATTCATGATGCCTACCTTTCAGAATTCTGGTAAGAATCAAAAGACATAAATCAGGTGACAATTCTTGGCATTCCAAATGAGTTTTCTTCCCAGTTTAACATACTGATAACTGATATTAAAACATGCTTGTTGATTTTCCTGGAGTTTGACATACAGTAGGCACAGGGACACTAAATCATCCCAGAAGCAGGCAGGGTAAGGATTTTCTGGTGGACACGCAGACACTTCAGACAACTGAGAACAGTGACTGCTTTCCATATTGCTTTCTACACAGTCGCCAGCCTGTTATGGCCTGAAACTATTTGTGACTCAGTGATGTGCTTTCCACCTCTTATTTTCTCAGTACCTGGCAGGTGATAGGGGATCAATAATGTTTGTCGAATTGATTTCAGTCATAGATCCACTCTTCCACCAGTCATATTATTCTCTGTCTCCGTCTCTGTCTCTGTCTGTCTCTGTCTCTCTCTCTTCTCCCAGCCTGCCCCCTGCTCCATTCATACATTCATTCAACAAATACTCACTGCCTAATAATTGAGTGTCAGGCCCTCTGCTAGACTCTGACAGGCACTGCTGTAGTGCAGATTACTTTCTCATTCTGTTTCCAGTCTCTGTCACTCAGCCTCTTCACCCCATCACACACACATGCACTGTTTCTTACATTATTGCTGTGATGTTATACTCCTTTTATCCTTTCCCTTTTTCTGTATCTCCACCTGCCCCAGCCCAGCTAATGACTAACCCACTTCAGATCTGGTCAGCCCACAAGCTCTCAGTTCCTGGCCTCTTATTCCTTTTCTGAGCCCCACCTAGTCCCCAGAGACAGCTCCCCTCCTGGAGGAATTGGCACAGACATTCCAAGAGCAGGCCTGTCCAATAGAGAGGCATCCCTATGCATGTGCAAGGAAGCCCAGACAAGCAGGTAACTTTCCAGTAGCCCTTCCTGAAGGCCATCTCTTAAACTTCTAGAGTCTCTAGGGAAATGCCAGGAATTTCCAGAAAGATCCTTTCTACTCCCACTTCCCACTTATGTCCCGGATATGCCTTGCCTGACTTGCACCTCCCCATCTGGAATTTCCTGGTTCTCCTGGGAGGTGCTCAAGCTAGTGCTTTATTCATAGTTTCACCCAATCAAAATTTTGTATGCACTTACTTTTCTCAAGATTTTTTTCCATGCATTATCTCATTTAATCCCCCAAACAGCCCATGAGGTATTAATATTATCTCCATTTACCAACGAGGAAACCTAGGCTCAGAGAGATGGCATGACTATCCCAAGGTCTCACACCTAGTGTGTGGCATAGTAGATTCAGAAATTTGAATCTCCTCCTTACTAAGTATCTTTCCCCTCCAACCCTCACTCATCAGTGGACACCATGTTACGAAATTGAGTGACAAACACAAAGTGGTTAGTGGCTGAAGAAACAATGTCAGCTTTTATGTTCTAGAGATCTTGCATTTACAAATGTCAGTCTGATGTCTCTTCTTGAATGCCTTACAAAAGTCTCAAACTCAAATATCCCAAACTGAACTCAACATTTTCCCAACTCCTCTTATTTCCTCTGCTCAAGCTAGTTCTTTCCTGCTGCTATTCCCTGTATTAGCTAATGGCACCATTATCTACCAAGTTCTTGTGAGCCAAAATAATGCTCAGGAGGCCTCCCATGACCTTCTCTCCCCTTTACACATCCCCACCCTGGTGCCTTCCATACCCAATCCTTAGCCCATTTCTACATCTCCAATGCCAGGCTGTAATTCTGAGCCTCGTTACCTCTTGCTTTCACTTTGGACCAACTCTCTACTCATGACTTATTTCAAATCTCTTTCATTGGCTTCTCATCATTGATCCAAATGCTTAACATTAGAGTACCTTGGCGCTCAGTCCTTAGACCATGACTCCATCTTCAGTCGCTCTTTTATGATGTCATCCAGTTTCATGGTGTTAAATATAATTAATGTACCATCAGCTCCCCAGTTTTTAGCTCCAGACTGGATATCTCCCCTAAACTACAGATTCATATATCCAATTGCCTGTTGGATACCTACACCTGGATATCTAATAAACATGGTAAACCTAATACACTCCAAACCAAACTCCAGATCCTCCATAAATTCCAAGGCTGCCCCTATCTCAGGCTTCCCAATTTTGGTAAATGGTGATTTTAGTCTTTTTGTTGCTCAGGTCTTGATCCTAGAACATAGAAAACATACTCTTGCCACAAAGTATTTCCACTTGCTATTTTCTCCATCTATTAAATAAAATGTTCTTCCATTGGATATGTATTTTATGCAATCCCTCATCACATTCAAGTCTCTATTCAACTGGCACCTTAGCAGAGATGACTTCCCTGATCACTCTGTATAAAATGGCAGAACCTCTCCCCCATCACACTTTACCCCTTATTATGCTTTATCTTTCTTCAAAACATTTATTGCTACCTAACAAATTACATATTTGTTTGTTTATTTGTTTATAATCCATCCCAGTCTTCTAGAATGTAAACTCCCTGAGTACAGGGAACTTGCCTTGTTTGCTGTTATATCTTAAGCACCTAGGAGGATGCCTGGGACATAATGGGTGCTCAATAAATATTTGCTAAATTAATGGATAAATGAAATAAACAAGTGAGTACATAGATAATTATTTATGCTCTGCATTTGTAGGATTCCAATCACTTGCTGATGTTTCCTCTGCCTGGAATGCCTTTCTCCTACCCGTGGAAATTTTATTCCATTCTCCTAAATTCTAGCTCAAATATTGTTTCCTCTATACACCTCCATCCAACTCACCCCACCCCCAGGCAGAGTTAATCTCTGCTCTAACACTAGCATATAATTCTCTACTGCACTCATTACCTTCTTCTTTAAGTTTGAGTTATCTACATATCAGGCTGATCCCATGCCTAAACATCAAGCTCTTTAAAGTATGGTATTCCCCAAAGTGTCTAGCATAGTGCCTGGAATATTGTTAAATTGAATGGAAGGAAACTAAATGCTTATTATCAAAGTAGACAACTCCAATTAAGGATAATTAGCCTTGAGAATGGCAGTGTTACCAGCAACTCAATGAACTCTAATTGCTCTTCCCAGACATAGACATTAGCTGGTATTCAGCTTTGGGCTGTAACATGTATGGATTTCTTCATTGTTAACTTTAGGTCTGTGAGCTGGTGCTTCTGCCTGGGCTGTGCTAGTGCTTTATATGTCTCCTTCTTGGGGCAGCAGGTATAAGCCCTAGGGAGACTGGAGCAGAGGCCATGCTTTCTTCATCAGACTTGTGGAGGTTCCCTACTGAGAAACAATGTCTTTCTCCTCAACCCTGGGGTTACTTAGAGTAGGTGGGCAATGTCTCCCTAATAAAATTGGGAGATCTTTAGAGTAAGGAGACAATGGCTTTTCTGTCATGCTGGGGACACATCAGAGTACCAACAGTTTCTCTGCACAGACAAGGAAACAGTTGACCATATCTTCCTAAAAATTGAGAGTTTTTTAGAGCAAAGAAATTATGTTTCCCCTATCAGAATTAAGATTCCACAAGGTGAGAGTCTGAACAGCCTATATAGCATGGGAGAACCATCGCTTATAATCTTATCAAGTCTAATGGCTTTAAATATCATCTACATGCTGAAAACTTCCAAATTAGTATCTCCTTCCCAGACCTTTCCACTAAGTTCCAGAACCCTTCATCCCTTATTTAATCAACATATACATTTAAATGTCTAATAGAAATTTCAAACTTGACATGTCCATCAAAAAACAAGCAAACAAACACCTCCTGACCTTTCTCTTCAAAAATATCCCTTCTTCAGTTGATGGCAACTTTATTTTTCCACTTGGTCAAGTCAAAACCTTAAAGTCATCCTTGACTCTTCTTTTTCTCTCGCATCCACATCTAATCTGTTAGGAAAAACTGCTGTCTCTATGTTCAGCATATTCCCAGTATACGATCATTTCTCACCACCTCCACCACTACCATTCTAATTTAAGCCACAACTTTCCATTTTATGTTGAAACAGCCTCTGATTGAGAGCCCTGCTTCTATTGTTGCCTATCAGTTCATTCTTAACAGAGCAGGTAAAATGATCTTTTATTTAAAAATATATAGACCAAATCATTTTACTCCTCTGTTCAAAACAGTACTTTGGATATGAATATTTTTACTGTGGTATGTGATGGTTAATTTTGTGTATCAACTTGATTGGGCTAAGGGATGCCCGGATAGTTTGTCAAACATTATTTCTGGGTGTGTCTATGATGATGTTTCCAGAAGAGATTGACATTTGAATTGATAGACTGAAAAGAGATCACTTTCAGCAATCACTTTACACCAATCCATCGAAAGCCTGACTAGAACAAAAAGGCAAAGAAAGTGTGAATTTACTTCCTGTTTGATCTAGGACATCCATCTTCTCCTGTCCTCAGACATCAGTGCTCCTAGTTCTCAGGCCTTCAGACTCAGACTGACTTGCATCACTGACTTTCCTGGTTCTCCAGCTTGCAGATGGTAGATTGTGAGACTTCCAGCCTCTACAATTGAGTGAGCCAGTTTCTACTCTCGCTCTCTCTCTAATTGGTTCTGTTTCTCTGGAGAATCCTGACTAATTAATACATGGTAAAATACATGTAACATAAAATTTACCATTAGTAAATTTTAGTAAATTCACAATATTATGCCATCATCACCATCATCTAGTTCCAGAACATTTTCATTGCCCTGAAAGGAAAATCCATCCCCATTAAGCAATCACTCCCCATTCCCCATTCTACCCAGGCCCTGACATTCACTAATCTTTCTGCCACCATGGATTTGCCTGTTCGAAACATTTCATATAAATGGAACTACATGATATGTAGCCTTTTGTGACTGGTTCCTTTCATTTAGTATGATATTTTCAAGGTTTATCCATATTGTAGCAGTCCTACAATGTATAGGAATGAGCTTCATTTCTTTTTATGGTGAAATAATATTCCATTGTATGGATATACTACATTTTATTTATCCAGTTATCTTTTGTTAGACCTTTGGGTTGTTTCCACCTTTTGGCTACTGCAAGTTATGCTGCTATGAGCATCCATGTACAAGCATCTATTTTCAGTTCTTTTGGATATATATCTAAGAGTAGAATCTCTGGGTCATATTGGTAAGTGTATCTTTAATTCACTGAGGAACCAACAAGCCGTTTTCCTTAGTGGCTTGATCTTAATTTCACTGAGAGTAAACTTTCATACAATAACCTAAAAGGTCCTACATGATCTGGCCCATGATATATCAACTTTGTGACCTCATCTCCTCCTAATTTCCGCCTTAATCACTCTGCTTTAGCCATGCTGACCTTCTTTGCTGTTCCTAAAACTCACCAGGCACACTCCCACCTCAGGGCCTTTGTACTTGCTGTCTCCTCTGCCTCAGACACACTTACCCGAATATCTCTGTGTGATGCTCCTTCATTTCCTCCATATTTTTTGCTCGTATTTCATCTTATGTTTCTAGGCAAAACTGCAACCCTAGTCCCACCCCAGCACTCCCCATCCCCCTCTCATATGTTAGTTTGCTAGGACTGCCATAACAAAGTGTTACAAACTATGCAGTTAAGACTATGAGAGTTTATTTTCTCACAGTTCTGGAGACTGAAAGTTTGATATCAAATAGGTTGGTTTCTTCTGAGACCTGTCTCCTTGCATTGTAGATGACTGTCCTCTCCCTGTGTTTTCATATGGTCTTCTTGTGTACATGTTCATGTTCAATTTCTCTTTACTTATAAGGACACCAGTCATATTGGATTAGGCCTGCCCCCAATGACTTCCCTTTAAATTAATTTTTGAAGACTTTCTCTCCAAATATAGTCAGAATCTGAAGTACGGGAAATTGGAACTTCAACATATGAATTTTTGAGGGACACAATTCAATTCATAACACATGCTTTATATTTTTCATTTCATATTTTTCCTTAGCATTTATCTTTATCAAACACACTATATGTTTTACTTACATAAGGCATTTACTGTTTATTGTCTTTCTCCTTCACTAAAATGTAAGCTCAATTAAATCAGCTACCTATGTCTATTTAGCTCATCAGCATATCCTAAATGCTTAGAACAGTGCCTGGAACACAGTGGGGCCCTCAATAGATATAACTTGGATGAATACCTATTTCCTTCTCCAGACTGGGGGTTGCTTAAGACTGACTCCTTAGAGTACAAAAGCTATCTCTCCTTTTTCAACCAGACCTTACATCGTGGTTGGAAACCACATCTCCTCCTGACTAGGCTGTGATTCTTGTCTCATTAATTACCAGGAGTAGTGTGTTTTGCTAAATATGAAATCACTCATTGTAAGTCCGATGCTAAAAGAAAAAAAAATCAATGCCTGGTGAATAAATTCTCTTTAATGTGAGTCATGTTAACAAAACTGTAGATTTATGACCTAAGCATCTACCCTCCCTGCTTTGATACTGAGCTTCTGATGTTAATTTGATTCATTTATCTCTTACCAATGTACAAAGACTGCTGAGCTGAGGAACATTTTGGTGCAGTGTAAAATGTGCTGGACAAAAGCTAAATAAAAATGAATTCTGTGTCCCACACCCCCAACTTGTTTCTAATTTTTTGTGCAACCTTGAGCATACTGCTTCTCCTCTGAGGGACTCAGTTTTCTTATGTGCAAAAATGAGAGAGTAGGAAAAAATTTCATCCATGTTCCTAGCCTTACTTGCTGCCACATCATTTACCCAGTTCCTTAGGCCAAAATCCTTACAGTAACCCCGGATTTTGGTTTTTGCCCTCACCCTTCATCCATCAATGAGTCCTATCATGTCCTGTCCATTCTGTATCTCCCAAATATATCTTCTATCACATATATATCCTCCATCTCCACTACTACTACTCTGGTGTAAGCCAACTTCATTTCTAGCCTCAACTACTGCAAAAATCTCTTATCTGATGTGCCTGCCCTAGTCCTTTTACAACATCACATCCAAATATATCATTGTCCATTTTAAAATCAGTCAATTCTCCCTATTACTCTCAAGAAAAAAAGTCCCATAATCTGGAGTCTACGAACTCTCGTGACCTGGTTCCTGCCAAACTCTCTAGCTTCATCCCTATCCCTCGTGCTTCAGCCCTAATGTACCCTGCACGCTAGGATCTTACTTGCTCAGGCACCTTAGGCTGGACGTGGACTCCCACCCATAACTCCTATCAGCCCCACACCCATGCCTCTCCTTCTCATAACACCAGCATCCACTCATCTGCCAAAACTCACCTCAGGTGACATCTCACGCAGAAATTCTTCCCTTTATTCCTACTTTGAACCAGTTGCCTCTGATTTATGCTTCCACAGAATCCTGCATCCAACTGTGACAGGACTACCTCTTTGCATTGTAACTATTTGGTCACCATTCTCCCCGATGAGACTATCAACTTCTCAAAGGCAGGAATAAAGTCTTGTTCATTTTGGTATTTACAGTGCTGAGCCCCAGTTACTTACACACAGTAGATACTCAGAAAGTAAATTGGAAAAACCCCAAAGTTCCCTTTCAGGGTAAGTGGATAGATCCATAAACTAATAAATTGGACCAAATCATAAAACTTTGGTTCAAGTCCCCACTCAGTCTTTTATTAACTGTGTGACTGAACTGCATCTGTGTGAGACAGACACTAATTAATAATATTTAGTGGGTTTGTACTATGTGCCAGGCACTGTGTTGGGTGCCTTGCCCAAAACATCTCAGTTAATCCTTACAAATAATCCACTGAGATAGATATTATTATTGTTACTGTTTAAGAGATGAAGAAACAGACTTTGTGCTGATCGAGGTCACAGAAATTGAGATATGGAGTGCTGAGGAGTCTCTACAAAGATGTAAAGAGGCACAAAGTCACCTTACCTCCAAGTTGGGAGTATTGGTGATAAAATATCAATAACAAGTTGAGACATCTGGAGTGGAGTGGGCAATAGCTACAGTGGACACATCAAGCTTTGATATCTGGCAGCCAGCCCTGGTGCTGCTAGGGCAAATCTGCTAAAAACCTGAGGAAAGTGTTAGGATGGGTGAGGGAAAGCAAGAAGGAGTTTTATATTCCTACTATGACTTATTTTCTGACTTACAGCTTTAGGTTATTGGGTGATAGGGCATCAGCTTATAGTTCTGCCTCCTTTTCCTTTTCTTCCTTAGGATAATGTGTGTGGTGGGGGGGAGGGGTGGAGAGAGAGAGAGAGAGAGAGAGAGAGCGTGTGTGTGTCTGTGTGTTTGTACTTAGTGGTGGGAGGAAATAGGTGTTGTTAGTTGAGTCTAATTAGATATTAAATGTATTTGAGGTCCATGGTTGGAGCTATTCTTGTTTTCATTAGCTACCAACTGCCTCTCTCCTGCCCCCTCCTTGACTCCCCTGAATCCCTGAACTTCTTGGGCACCATGTTCTCCAAAGCCACAAGAAGCCTCTGGAAGAGGCCATCTCCAGTTTTTCCTTCCCCCGAATGTCTCAGGGTTTCTAGCATAAAGCAAGGGCCATCAACTCTAGGACCTGGCAGAGATTCACAGGAAAAATCTGCCACTGGTATCTGCTTTGGGGCTGAGAATACCTTGAGGGGATTATTCTCTATAGTACCCTGGGATGAAACTCCAAGACAAAAGGAAAATAGTGGACCTCTGATAACAACAGTTTGTAGAATAAGACCCTTTCTTTAGGAAGACACAGCTCCTTACCAGAGAGTCTGATATACCAAGCAGAATGCAAGGGGGGATCTTTTAGCCAGGCACTCTTATACAGAGAAAAACTTGCACAACTGTTTGTAGTGGATCTGATCCCCACAAAGGCTCACTCACCATTTCACAGAAGTCTGGCCTTTTTCTTATTTTTGTGCCTTTCTTCCCTCTGCCCAGAATGACTTTCCTCCTCTCCTCAGCTTAGCAAACTTCTACTCATCATTTAAGCCTTCACTCGAGTGTCTGCTCCTTTGTGAATACTTCCTTGACTTTCAGACAGCTGAACAACTTATTCTTCCCTTGGAGTCCCATGGCATTGTGTTTAGACTTCTGTATTATCACCTTTCATACTACTTTCGATCAATGTTCTGTCTGTCCTGCTAGATCTCACTCAGTCTACTCAAGGGAAGGTACCCTGGCTAATTCAACTTTGTATCTTATCCCAGCACCCAATGCCCCTCCCTCAGTCCCACCACTACTTGAATTTGGCACAGTGCCTGGAACACTGTGGACACTCAGCAAATGAGAAACTTTGAATAAGTGTAGGATAATGTGAGGGATACTCGGTGTCAAATGATCGGGCATAGAAATGAAAATATGCCAAATAGATCCTTGGATAGGCCCTCTGATGTAGCAAGCTTATCCCGTCTCTGGCTGATGGAGTCAAATCCTCGCAAGTCCCAGAATTACCCTTTCAGCCAGCACTGAACAACTTTTTTGATTTAGCTTTTGAATAAGTAATCCAATTCCACTTATGGGCATCATTTCCTGACTTTCAGATCCTTGTTGCCATATTCCCTCTTAGCCTATAGTTAATGAATACATTTCCTTCTTTTCCTAAGAGTGGAGCCAATCTGCAGGCCTCGTCATGATTGGGAATGCTGATGCCTTCTCCAGGTGATGTATGGGCCTGGGTCACCTTGGAAATGTCTTCTCTTCTTGCTACATTTTGAGCTCATTGTTGTGGAGATAGAATCAGTCCTAAGGTGCTCAAGATGCCTGGGAGGCTGTACATGACAGAAAGATGACTGACTTTCCTGTTCTCCAGCCCCTTCCTCCCAGGACCATTGTCCATTCACAGTTAAAAATGTGTATGGGAGAAACAACCCTATCTGCTCATTATGATCAAGGCCAATTAGCTTTGCCAGTATGTTAACTCCTTTCTTTATCTGCTGCTCTAGTGGCACAAGAAACCCCAAATTACTAGGTGGCAGCCATAACTTTAAGTTTAGCAGGAATCTTATAGTGTCCCTTAGCGGAAGCATCTACTCTTGGGAAACCAGGACATCTAGAACTACAGAACTTAAAAAGTTTTCAAATGAGCCCCTGGGAATGATGGTGAATGGGGTCACTCCAATGTCCACTCGTTTTCTGCCAGGTCTGTGTATTCGACCTATTTATGGTAGACTGTCATATAATGACTGCTGGTTTAAAACATACATTGCCTCATGAAGAACAAAGCCCTCAAATCACAGGCATCATTTCTAAGATACTGCCTTATCTGTGCCTTTAAGAGACCATGTCAGTACTCTACTAGGCTGGCAGCTTCTGGGTAATGTGGTATATTGTAGAACCAGTGGATCCCATGGTTATAAAATTATTGTTATGACTGCTTTGATATAAAGTGAATCAATTAATGTGAGATAATATTAGGTAGAATATCATGTCAGTAAGTCAGATTTTCTATAAGAATATAGATAGTACAGTTGGCCGAAGCGCTGCAGGTAGAAAAGACAAATCCACACCCAGAATATCAGTAAATCAAAGTTCTGATAAATCATTGTCCCTCCTGAAGCAAGATGAAATCAACTTTCCATCAAGTGGTTGGTTTTTCCTCTTTGAGAAACAGTACCATATTGAGGATTTAGCATTGGTCTCCAGTGCTGAAAGATCAAAAAGATATTTATTCAAGATTCTAAGTGATAGTAGCTAATCAGCTCTGGTGAAAGGAAGCCCAAATGTTAGTCCAATACATAGCCTCTGTCTCTCATATTATGATTACTGCATTCACAGGTATATCATGTAAGTGCTTGTATGACAAACACAGATGCTGACATCTACTGAACGAATAATTCTGTTGACCCGTTGTTTAGTACATTTTCTTTTGTGGATGATCTTTCACAGGCATTACTGTGAGATGTAAAGATCCTCACATTTGGTGCCAACCCCTATAGGTTCAACCATATGCCTCTTCTTTGCCTTAGTCATTCAATCCTGCTTCTCCTAAGGCCTTGCCCAATCAGACAAACTATTTACCACTGTCCAGAAGTTCATGTATGACTACCAAGAGCCACTTATGTCTTCGCCCAGAGTGGATGATTGACCAGCTTTGCATACTTGAAAAACTTCACTTACTGCTGCATTTTTAGAGTTGCCTCTGAGTGAGGATGTAGTTGAGCTGCCTCTGTCAACTGGTCATAGAGAATGCCCCCACGAACCCATAGGTGTGAGCTGAGAAAGAGCTAGGTCTTATTGGAACAATGAGAACTGGGCCACTGGTTCATGTAGCTCACTCATACCCACTGGACATAGTCAGATCTAATTCCATATATACCATGAATTGCTGCTGTGACTGACCAACTTGTGACCTACTGTGTCTGACAGAACCCAGTTTATGTACAAGCTCTGGATGCATAGTCAATTGATGTCCCATGAACAATCACTCATTCTCTACCAGGACCTAATAGCACATCTGGAGCTTCTTTTTGAAATGTGTCTCTTTCTTTGCTGCAGAAAGTATGACTTGCTTCAAAACCCTAGGGATTTATGCCTCAACTCTTCTGTTGGGATTCACCCAAGACTCCATCTGGCATCTGTATCTACTGCAAATATCCTTAGCTTCATGAAATTTGCCAAGTTGTTTATCTCAAATAGTTGTGCCACTTGTACTGTAGCCTGGATATTCCTCAATGCCCTTTCTTGTTTATAATCCCAATTAAAACTGGAAGACTTCAAAGTAATCTCAAAAATGAGTCAGGCTAGTATTCCCAATTGCAGTATATGCAGTCCCCAAGATCCAAAAAGACCTACCAAGCACTGCGCTACACTCTCAATAGTAGGCAAGTCAAGGTGTAATAAAGTGCCCTTTTCATAGAAAGGACATACTGACATGACCCAAATATTATGTTGGAGCAAAAGTAATTGTCATTTTTGCCATTCAAAGAAACATAGGTGAATCCTTCAAAATTTCACTAATGTGACAAGTCTCTGCATCCTTTTAAGGTTTATTTTCTACCCTCTGGAGCTCGCGAATCCAGAGTACTTGCCACTTTCTCTTTATCAGAGCCAATTAAATTGATGTTATCGATATAGTAGACCATCATGATATCCTATAGAATTTTCAGACTATCATGTTCTCTTTGTACTATATTATGACAAACAGCAGGAGAGTTAAAATAGACCTGAATCAAAAGCATGAAGGTATACTACTGCCTATTTGGGTGAATATGAACACCTTCTCATCCTCTTTCCAGATGAAGATTTAAACAAATCTTTTAGCCACATCAAATCCACTTACCAATACCAGAGACTGCATTGATAATAATCCATTATAGTAAAAATACCATATCTGGCATACAAGCTTTAGTCATGACTATTACTTGTTTAAGTTTATGTTAGTTCATCATAATCTACCATGGTACACCTGGTTTTTTTTTCACGGTGAATGAAAACATAATGTGGATTATCAGCCCTGCTTCACCTAAGTCTTTGGGATTGTCACTAATCTCTACCATTCCACTTAAAATGTGGTAATGTTTTTTATTTACCACCTTGGCCTGGGGAAGGTACCACTTTCATAATGTTCATGTGTGATTTTCTACCATAATAGTTCTTAATTCATGGGTCTTGGAACCAAAAGTCAGGCTTCTTCCACCTGCTAAGTATGTCTTTCTACTTAAGCAATCAGAAATTCCCACTGAGTGTGTCTATGGACCCATTGGACCCACTGTAAAATGGACCTAGGCAAAAACTGAATTCCACAAGGACCTATTTTAGTGTTGGGGGTGGATATTATTGTGCTTTAGTTTCCTTAATATCAGCATCTGCTCAAACTCTGTATCCAACAGCCCTCAAAAGATATGGGCAATCCCCTTTTCCTTAGTGTTCGCTTTTATTTATAAATGTTAATAAGTCCCTTTTGACAAAGGACTGATAGAATCACTACTGTATATGCTTGCTTTTGCATTGCAAGATCTTTCTTCAGGGGTACTCAATTTCTCTTTCAATTGATGACTTCTGAGGCTAACAACTGGCTCAACTATGAAAACCAGGCAAAATATTTTGACCCTTCATTGGGGTAGTGTAGATCAACTTTTATTCATCCACGTATGATTTTAAATGATATATGTCAAGCAAGCAGTACTCTCATTAGCCAACTGTGTATCTTGCTTCTAGGAACACCATAATCTATTAGTCATCACCATATATTCCTGCATGACAGGACCCTTTGGTTGCCATTTGACCATTACAATAATTGTGTTCACCTGGTTTCTGGTAATTATGTGCTGCCATCTGACCTCTGTTCTTCTAGAATCTTATCATTTCCATTGAAACTAGAAAGCTCAATTCTATAGCCTAATCTCCTACAGTCAGCTCCAGCCCAGCAGAACAGAGAACATTTACTTCTGAGCTTCCAAAATATTTTAGAACTGCCCCTTATTACTGCACTTCTTTTCACCTCAGTAAAGGGAGTGTACTCTGAGCATTTCCAAAAATAGTCCTCTGGTGGGACCTCAGGTTTTATGAAATAGATCCATTCTAACATGCCCACTTCTGAGAGCATTTTTATCCCCGTTTTTTTAACACTCTGACAAAACAGTTCGAGCATCTCATTTCATTTAATGCGATTCATATTTTACCCCAAATTTCCAGGAGTCATCTCAGTCATGTCAATTAATAGGCTTGGCTCCAGGTGCCCTTACAAGATATGTTAAATATTGAGTCACAGTAAAATGCCCACATATCAAAACAAATTTTAAAAGTGTTTTCTCTTATCCAGCTTTATCCACTTTTCTTTAATCAAGTTAGCTTGAAGATACATATGCAGGCATGTTATCCCAGTTCCTGATAACACATATTATTAGGTTCTGTAGCTCCATTGATTAATAACACATTTCCCTCGTTAGTAAAGCTAGACCTTCCCCAGATTGGTCATGCTAACTTGACCTAATTATTGGTCCAATGGCCAGAAAGAAATGTTGGGGTAGATCTTGAAAAGGGCAAGTATTGGCTGGCAAGGCATCTACTTCAGTTAAAATCTCTACTTAGACTTCAGACAGGAGAGTGCTGTTATCTACTAGCAATAAGGAATGGACTATTTATTGCAGGACCACAATGTTTTCGAGAATACAAAAGTTCCATATTTCGTTAATGGGTAAACTTAGATGATCCCATCCCAAGTTTCAGATTGTGAGTCATTCCCTGTCAGAGTCATAAGTTTTGCGTACAGGTCTTATGGAGGCTGTGAATTTCATCTTTTCTGACACCCTCCTACTTTTAAATATCAGGTCTTCAGGGTGGCTGGCAAGATGGCCGAATAGGAACAGCTCTAGTCTGCAGCTCACAGCGAGATCCATGCAAAAGGCGGGTGATTTCTGCATTTCCAACTGAGGTACCTGGCTGTTTTCATTGGGACTTGTTAGACAGTGGGTGCGGCCCATGGAGAGAGAGACAAAGCAGGGTGGGGCGTCATCACACTCTGGAAGCACAAGGGGCCAGGGAACTCCCTCCCCTAGCCAAGGGAAACCATGAGGGACTGTGCCATGAGGAACAGTGCATTCCGGCCCAGATACTATGCTTTTCCCATGGTCTTCTCAACCTGCAGATCAGGAGATTCCCTTGGGTGCCTACATCACCATGGCTTGGGGTTTCAAGCATAAAACTGGGCAGCTGTTTGGGCAGAAACCGAGCTAGCTGCAGGAGTTTGTTTGTTTTCATACCCCAGTGGCAACTGGAACACCAGCGAGAGAACTGTTCACTCCCCTGCAAAGGGAGCTGAAGCCAGGGAGCCAAGTGGTCTAGCTCAGTGGATCCTACCCCCATGGAGCCCAGCAAGCTAAGATCCACCAGCTCAAAATTTTTGCTGCCAGCACAGCAGTCTGAAGTCAAACAGGGACACTCGAGTTTGGTGGGGGGAGGGACATCGACCATTACTGAGACTTGAGTAGACGGTTTTTTCCTCACAGTGTAAACAAAGCCACCAAGAAGTTCGAACTAGGTGGAGCCCACTGCAGCTTGGAAAAGCCACTGTAGTCAGACTGCCTCTCTAGATTTCTCTTTTCTGGGCAGAGCATCTCTGAAAGAAAGACAGCAGCCCCACTCAGGAGCTTGTAGATAAAACTCCCATCTCCCTGGGACAGAGCACCTAGGGGAAGGGGCAGCTATGGGCACAGCTTCAGCAGACTTAAATTTTCCTGCCTGCCAGCTCTGAAGAGAGCAGCAGAACTCCCAGCACAGCGTTTGAGCTCTGATAAGGAACAGACTGCCTCCTCAAGTGGGTCCCTGACCCCCATGCCTCCTGACTGGGAGATACTTCCCAGCAGGGGTTGACAGACACCTCATACAGGAGAGCTCTGGCTGACATCTGGCAGGTGCCCCTCTGAGACAAAGTTTCCAGAGGAAGGAAGAGGCAGCAATCTTTGCATTTCTGCAGCCTCTGCAGGTGATACTCAGGCAAACAGGATCTGGAGTGGATCCCCAGCAAACTCCTGCAGACCTGCAGCAGAGGGGCCTGACTGTTAGAAGGAAAACTAACAAACAGAAAGGAATAGTATCAACATCAACAAAAAGGACGTCCACACTAAAACCCCATCTGAAGATCATCAACATCAAAGACCAAAGGTAGATAATTCCAAGAAGATGAGAAAAAACAAGCATAAAAAGGCTGAAAATTCAAAAAATCAGAACGCCTCTTCTACTCCAGAAGATCACAGCTCCTTGCCAGCAAGGAAACAAAACTGGACAGAGAATGAGTTTGACAAATTGACAGAAGTAGGGTGGGTAATAACAAACTCCTCCGAACTAAAGGAGCATGTACTAATTCAATGCAAGGAAGCTAAAAACCTTGAAAAATGGTTGGAGGAATTGCTAACTGGAATATCCAGTTTAGAGAAGAACATAAATGACCTGATGGAGCTGAAAATACAGCACGAGAACTTCATGAAACATACACAAGTATCAATAGCCAAATTGATCAAGTGGAGGAAAGGATATCAGAGACTGAAGATCAACTTAATGAAACAAAGTATGAAGACAAGATTAGAGAAAAAAGAATAAAAAGGAATGAACAAAACCTATGAGAAATAAGGGACTATATGAAAAGACCAAACCTACATTTGATTGGTGTACCTGAAAGTGACGGGGGGAATGGAACCAAGTTGGAAAACACTCTTCAGGATATTATCCAGGAGAACTTCCCCAACCTAGCAAGAGAAGCAAACATTCAAATTCAGGAAATACAGAGAACACCACAAAGATACTCCTTGAGAAGAGCAACCCCAAGACAAAAAATTGTCAGATTCACCAAAGTTGAAATGAAGGAAAAAATGTTAAGGGCAGTCAGAAAGAAAGGTCGGGTTACCCACAAAAGGAAGCCCATCAGACTAACAGTGGATCTCTCTGCAGAAACCCTACAAGCCAGAAGAGAGTGGAGGCCAATATTCAACATTCTTAAAAAAAAGAATTTTCAACCCAGAATTTCATATCCAGCCAAACTAAGCTTTATAAGTGAAGGAGAAATAAAATCCTTTACAGACAAGCAAATGCTGAGAGATATTGTCACCACAGCCCTGCCTTACAAGAGCTCCTGAAGGAAGCACTAATTATGGAAAGGAAAAAGTGGTATCAGTCACTGCAAAAACATACCAAATTGTAAAGACCATCAACACTGTGAAGACACTGCATCAGCTAACGGGTGAAATAACCAGCTAGCATCATAATGACAGGATCAAATTCACACATAACAATCACAATATTAACCTTAAGTGAAACAGGCTAAAAGTCACAATTAAAAGACACCAACTGACAAATTAGATAACGAGTCAAGACCCATCTGTGTGCTGTATTCAGGAGACCCATCTCATGTACAAAGACACACATAGACTCAAAATAAAGAAATAGAGGAATATTTACCATGCAAATGGAAAGCAAAAAAAGCAGGGGTTGCAATCCTAGTCTCTGATAAAACAAGTTTTAAGCCAACAAAGAGCAAAAAAGACAAAGAAGGGCATTACATAATAGTAAAGGGATCAATGCAACAAGAATAGCTAACTATCTTAAATATATATGCACCCAACACAGGAACATCCAGATTCATAAAGCAAGTTCTTGGAGACCTACAAAGAGACTCAGACTCCCAAACAATAATAGTGGGAGACTTTAACACCCCACTGTCAATATTAGACAGATCAATGAGACAGAACATTAACAAGGATATTCAGGACTTGAACTCAGCTCTGGACCAAGAGGACCTAATAGACATCTACAGAACACCCCACCCCAAATCAACAGCATATACATTCTTCTCAGCACCACATCACGCTTATTCTAAAACTGACCACATAATTGGAACTAAAACACTCCTCAGCAAATGCAAAAGAATGGAAATCATAACAAACAGTATCTCAGACCACAGTGCAATCAAATTAGAACTCAGGATTAAGGAAACTCACTCAAAATCACACAACTACATGGAAATTGAACAACCTGCTCCTGAATGACTACTGGGTAAATAACGAAATTAAGGCGGGAATAAATAAGTTCCTTGAAACCAATGAGAACAAAGACCCAATGTACCAGAATCTCTGGGACACAGCTAAAGTAGTGTTTAGAGGAAAATGTATAGCACTAAATGCCCACAGCAGAAAGCAGGAAAGATCTAAAATCAACATCCTCACATCACAATTAAAAGAACTAGAGAAGCAGGAGCAAACAAATTCAAAAGCTAGCAGAAGACAAGAAATAACTAAGATCAGAGCAGAACTGAAGGAGATAGAGAAACGAAAAACCCTTCAAAAACCAATGAATCCAGGAGCTGGTTTTTTGAAAAGATCAACAAAATAGATAGACTGCTAGCAAGACTAATGAAGAAGAAAAGAGAGAAGAATCAAATAGACACAATAAAAAATGATAAAGGGGATATCATGACTGATCCCACAGAAATGCAAACTACCATCAGAGAATAGTATAAACACCTCTATGCAAATAAACTGGAAAATCTAGAAGAAATGGATAAATTCCTGGACACATACACCCTCCTAAGACTAAACCAGGAAGAAGTCGAATCGAAACCCCGAATAGATTAATAACAAGTTCCGAAATTGAGGCAGTAATTAATAGCCTACCAATCAAAAAAAGCCCAGGACCAGATGGTTTCACAGCCAAATTCTACCAGAGGTACAAAGATGAATTCCTTATGAAATTATTCCAAACAATAGAAAAAGAGGTACTCCTCCCTAACTCATTCTATGAGGCCAGCATCATGCTGATATCAAAACCTGGCAGAGACACAACAAAAAGAAGAAAATTTCAGGCCAGTATCCTGATAAACACAGATGTGAAAATCCTCAATAAAACACTAGCGAACCAAATCCAGCGCAAATCAAAAAGCTTATCCACCACGATCAAGTTGGCTTCATCCCTGGGATGCAAGGCTGGTTCAACATACACAAATTAATAAACATAATCCATCACATAAACAGAACCAATGACAAAAAACACATTATTATCTCAATAGATGCAGAAAAGGCCTTCAATAACATTCGACATCCCTTCATGCTAAAATCTCTCAATAAAGTAGCTATTGATGGAATATATCTCAAAATAATAAGAGCTATTTATGACAAACCAACAGACAATATCATACTGAATGGGCAAAAGCTGGAAGCATTCCCTTTGAAAACTGGCAGAAGACAAGGATGTTCTCTCTCGCCACTCCTATTCAACATAGTATTGGAAGTTCTGGCCAGGGAAATCTGGCAAGCAAAAGAAATAAAGTGTATTCAAATAGGAAAAGAGGAAGTGAAATCATCTCTGTTTGCAGATGACATGATTATATATTTAGAAAATCCCATCATCTCAGTCCAAAATCTCCTTAAGCTGATAAACAACTTCAGCAAAGTCTCAGGATACAAAATCAATGTGCAAAAATCACAAGCATTGCTATACACCAGTAGTAGACAAACAGAGAGTCAAATCATGAGTGAACTCCCATTCACTATTGCTACAACGAGAATAAAATACCTAGGAATACAACTTCAAGGGCTATGAAAGACCTCTTCAAGGAGAACTACAAACCACTGCTCAAGGAAATCAGAGATGACACAAACAAATGGAAAAACATTCCATGCTCATGGATAGGAACAATCAATATAGTGAAAATGGCCATACTGCCCAAAGTAATTTATAGATTCAATTCTATCCCCATCAAGCTATCATTGACTTTCTTTACAGAATTAGAAAAAACCACTTTAAATTTCATATGGAACCAAAAAAGAACCCGTATAGCCAAGACAATCCTAAGCAAAAAGAACAAAGCTGGAGGCATCATGCTACCTGACTTCTACAGGCTACAAGTAACCATAAAAGCAGAGCACTGATACCAAAACAGATATATAGATCAATGGAACAGAACACAGGTCTCAGAAATAATGTCACACATCTACAACCATCTGATCTTTGACAAACCTGACAAAAACAAGCAATGGGGAAAGGATTCCCTATTTAATAAATGGTGCTGGGAAAACTGGGTAGCCATATGCAGAAAATCGAAACTGAACCTCTTCCTTACACCTTACACAAAAATTAACTTAAGATGGATTATAGACTTAAACATAAGACTTGCACATTCTACACATGTATCCCAGAACTTAAAGTATAATAATAATAATAAAAATCAGGTCTTCATTATGGTTTTCATTCTCAATGCAGGAGATGAGGGTCTCTTTATACGCTGCTATGGAGGTCTTCTAAGTTGTACACAGTGGGTTAAGTTGGTAATTAGCTGACTTGAGGCTGTCATTTCCTCCCTTCAATGCATCAGTGTTGCTCAGAAACAACAAATTCCACAGTCCATTTCCCTGCTATGTCTCAAAATGCTAAAGATATCACATGGGGCACAGCATCTTCTTCTACATTTGAATCCATTACAACTAACAACAGATGAAAGTTTAGCAATTATAATGCAACAAGAAGCCACTGTTGCACTCTAGCTGACAACTGATACAATTCCAGAATTCCATCATTAGAGTCCACTTCTAGGATCATTTTTGGTCAACTATCCTAGGTAAGTTTCCTCAGAAGCAGGCCCTCAGAAACATGCAAATCATATACCAGGTAGTGCCCCCAAAGAGAACTGATAGGAGATTGGGGAAGCAAGACAAGGATGGAGCAGAAGCCATGCAAGAGCATGATAATAGATAAAGTCCCCCAAATGTAGCTTCAGTCGGATTCCACAGGGGAACTTTGGAGTATATTATGTCCCAGAGTTGTTCTGGTGTGAGGCAAGAGAGCTGGGACTTTCATACTCCCTCATTCATTATTCATTGTTTAAGATCCAAGAGGGACATAAATGTCCTGGCACTTCTGGCTCTGGACAAAGGAGTTCTGAGATCCAAGAAACAGTCACCTGAAAAAGAAACGCAAGTGCTCATTGCTGGAACAAATGCTCACCAAAATCAGAGAAGACACAAAGAAAGATCTGAGTAGATCTGGTTGAAACACTAACATTGTTCACCACAAATGACGATCTTGGAAAACAGCATTCTATTGGCATGGAAATGCAGTGGTTGAATGACAGTGTCTAAGGCAGAGGTGGGTAGTAAGGAAGTAAAAGAAGTAGATATAAATCACTTACTCCAAAAGTGTGGTGGTAAAAAGAAGGCTAGATTATTTACTCAGACCTTACTTTGTGCCAGACACTGAATTGGGGGCCTGAGAAAAGAAAGAAAAACAAAATTTAGACCTACATTTGGGAGCACAAAACCTATTTGAAGCAGCTAAAAATGTTACACTACCATATGTTAAGGCCTATTATAAAAGTATAATAATTAATATAGTGTGCCAGGATTGATAAATATACCAAGAAAGAGAATAGAGAATCTAGAAATAGACTCATACATATAAAGTGATCTTATTAGGACAATGGTAACTTTGCAATATAGTGGAGAAAGGGTCTTTTCAATAAATGTGGTTGTGCCAATTGTCTATCCGTCTATTAGAAATGAATATTGACCCATTTCTCATATCATATAAAAAGTCAAACAATATAGCTTTTAGAGGAAATCATTAGAGAATTCTTCATGATCTTGTGGTTGGCAAAGGTATTTTTAAAGCAGAACACAAAAAATGCTAATCACAAGATACAATTTTGATAAATTAGATTATATTAAAAGTAATAACTTCCATTTTTGAGAAGATACTATTAAGAAAGTGAAAAGTCAATCCATAGATTGGAGAAAATATTTGCATTACATATATTGAACAAAAGAATTATATCAAGAACATATGAAGTTCAGATCAATATGAAAAATGCAACCATCAAACAGAAAAATGAGCAAAAGATCGAAAGAGACATTTCACAACAGCGTATATCTGAGTGTTCAATAAACACATGAAAAGATGAGTAGCTTTATTAGTTATCAGAAAAATAAAAGTTAAAACCATAGTAAGTGAACACCCACCAAATTGCCTAAAATTAAAAAGCCTGACAATACTAAGTGTTTCCAAGACTGTGGAGAAACTAGAACTCTTTTACACTAGTGGAAGTGTAAATTCATACAACCATTCTGAACTATTGTTCAGCAGTATCTACTAAAGCTGCATATATGCCTACTCTATAATCTAACAATTCCTTCCTAGATATACACCAAATAGAAATATGTATATATGTGCACAAACAGAAATGGACAAGAATATTCATAGTAGTACTCTTTATAATAGCTTCAAACTACACAAATATCTAACAACAGCAGAATTGATCAACAAATTTATATAAAGGAATACCATATAGCAATGAGTATGAACAAACTAAAACTGCATGTAACAATATTGTTGTATCTTCAAACATAACGTTGAGTGAAAGAAGTAAAAAGAAAGAAATATAGACTGCATAACCCATTCCTAATAAAGTTTAAAACATAGGAAAAAATTATTCTGTTAGATGTCAAGGGGCAATAAATGTGAGGATACACAGGGGAGTTTCTGGGGTGTCAGTTATCTTCTTTTCTTGATCTCACATGCTTGTTACATGGGTATTTTTATGATATAGAAGTTCAAATCGTGGCCAATTATGATTTCTTCTGCATATGTGTGTATGTGATGTTTCATTAAAATGTTAAATAATATAGAAGGGAAAATATACAAAAGATGTGAATAGACAACAAAGAAGATACACAGATGGCAAATAAGCGTATAAGATGCTTAACACCATTTGTCATTAGAGCATTGCAAATTCAAACAACAACGAAATACCACTTCACATGTGTTAGATTGGCTAGAATCCAAAAAATTGACAATACCAACTGCTGGCAAGTAAGCAGTACAAGAACTCTCGTTCATTGCGGGTGAGAATGAAAAATAGTACAGCCTCTTTGGAAGACAGTTTGGCAGTTTCTTACAAAGCTAAACAAAACCTCACTATATAATGCAGTAGTCATTCTTCTAGGTATTTACCCAACTGATTTGAAAAGCTATGTCCACACAAAAACATACACATGAATGTTGGAGCTGCTTTATTCATAACTACCAAAAATGGAAAGCAATCAAGATGCCCTTCAATGTGTGAATGAATAAACAAACTGATACATCCACACAATAAAATTGTGCTTTTAAAAGTAATTTCAAAAGAGCTATAAAGTCACAAAAAGACATGAATAAGTATTAGATACCTATTGCTAACTGCAAGAGGTCAGTCTGAAAAGAATACATATTGCATGATTTCACTTATGTGACATTCAGTTAAAGGCAAAACTAGAGACAGTGAAAAGATCAGAGGTTACATTGTTTTGAGGGAAGGAGGGTTGAATGGGTAAAGCACAGCGGAATTTCTAGGTCGGTAAATTTATTCTTTATGATATTGTGGTAGTGAATACAAGATATTAAGCACTGTCAAAACCTATAGAAATTTACAACACAAAGAATAAACTTAATGTATGCAAATTAAAAATATTTAGACAGCCAGGGAATCCCAGAATGGAATGCAGAATAACAATAAGATCTAAATGTATTGTAAGTGTATTAAACAACCTAATTGAAGTGGGTAGGGGGAATAAGGTGCTAACCTGAGTACCTTTGGAAATGCGTGGACTCTGTAAGACTAAAGGCAAAAGGAACTGTTCAGAAGCATTCTGCTCCAGTCATAAAGGTGGTTCCCATGGGCGTAGGAGTTAACAATTCTCACACTGCTATACAGTTAACACTGGAATTGAAGAATTAAGTAAACAAATAGTGAATGTTAGGAGCCAGGTTTCTCACTGTGGGAGTGAGAGTTTACAGATAAGCAAGGGAAGGAGGTTAGAATGATCCATGTGGTGAGGATTAGAATAAGAGACATCACTAGCAACTCTCATTTAGCTTAATACTGATTCAGGTGGTTACATAGAGAAATTTTTTTTTTTTTTTTGCACTTTGAAGTCAAATTTTTTTTTCTTTTTTTATTATACTTTAAGTTCTAGGGTAACATAGAGAAATATTTATACATATGTCTATACATATGGGTTCAGTATCACACTTGGATCTCCTTGCTCTGTCAGCTGAGAGGGCCAAGAAGCAATGACACAATCAATGAACACACCTAGCACCCAGATCTTGGTTTCTACTACCATTCTCCAATAAAAGAAACCAGGACTTTCTAGAGAAAATATCTGGCAAGCACTGGAGCATGAATTATACAAAATGATCTTGGAGTATCTTACAGTACCAGAAATAAGAAAAGTGCTTAAAAAAAAAATGAGACTATGCAAAAGGAATACATGAAACTGAAATAGTTATCAGTGACCAAAGCTGGAATATTTGAGCAACAAAATAAGTAAAATATTCTTATAACCCCAAATATAAAATAAATATACACGAGTTTGTGCCAATATAAATAAATTATTGAATAAATAAATGGGGAAGAATAGGTCCCAGATACAGAGGACTTTCAAATAATTTATGTAAATATTCCACCCTTAAGGAGGTGAAATTAAAACCCCTGTTACTTAAGAGTGACCTTCTTCCAAAGAGTAAAGCATGGAATGGGAGAAGAAAACAATAACTTTATGGTGAGGAAACCTGACAAAGATTACCTCAGGCCAAGTGATGAAGATTAATATATATTGCTGGTATATCTTTGACACAAAGTGGTGAGAATGGCACTATATTTTCTGAGTTCTTCCTTTCAAAAACACATTACCCCAATATAATCATGAGAAAAACATCATTAAAAGTTGAAATATATTTTATAAAATGTCTGACCCATAACCCTAAAATATGTCAAAGTCATCGAAAACAAGGAAAATTTGAAAAACCCAAAGGAGCTGCAGGAGGCATGGTGACTGAACGTAATGTGATATCCTGGTTAGAATATTGATGAATAAAAAAAGAACATTAAGGAAAAACTCAGGAAATTTGAATATAGACTTTAGATAATAATAACCTATCAATATTGTTTCATTAATTGTGAAAAGTATGCATACTAGTGTAAGATGTTAATGAAAGGGAAACTAGTGTGGCATATATAGGAACTCTCTGTACTATCTTTGCAATAATTCTGTAAATCTAAAATTTTTCTAAAATAGAAATGTTTACTTAAATATATATTTATAGTTGGGGATAAATACTCCTAGTAAATATCACACAATGTCATAAACCTATAAGTGTGTTATATCCATGGAGCCTTGTGTAAGCACAAAAAGAAAAGCAACTGAACTTTCAGAGGGAGAGAAGAGTCAGGGAGGGTTCCATAGAGGAAGTGGCTTTGAATTGAATTAATTTCTTTCTTCCTTTTCCTAATTGCTAGAGATACAACAGTGAGCAACATAGACATGACTCCTGTTCTCTTGGGGCTTATACTCTACTTAGGCGTGACACTAATAAACAAACATAAGTTAAAAATTACAAATTGTTTTTAATGATGAGAGAGGAGGGGGTGGTGAAGGCAAAAAACATTGCAAAGATACAGAGATATAAAGGCATATCATGTATTTGGGGATACAGGGCCCATTATGTATGGCTTTAATACAAGCAGGGTCAGGATTAGGGTAGTTGAGTAAAGAAATTAGGGCATACAAATTTAAGGAGATATTCACTTTTAGAGTCATATCCTAGGTGCCTCACTCTAGTCCCACTCCTGAGCACAGGGTTTGTAATGTGGATTTTGGGGAAATTAGATCAAGAGACCAGACTGTTGCCATATTGTGAAAGGTCTTGTGTGCCTTACTAAGAAGTTGGGTTTGAGCTTGTAGATGGTGGTGAATCATAGGAGGTTTTTAACCTAGAATGAGTACTAATCGAATCTGTGCTTTAGAAAGGTTATTTTACAAATTGTGGGAAAAGGATTCAGGCAGTGCAAGGTAAGAGATGAGATGGTCATTGAGAGGACAACTGGTATTCTCAATACGAGAGACTCCTGGGAACTTTTTAAAGCTGAAGAGAAAGAGAGGCAGTGAAGAGAGAGGCGTTCAAGATCTGAACTGAGTGAGCTCTGGGAAAGCAGGTACAGGTACCCTTTCATCCTCAATTGTAAATCCCAGTACCTTGGACAGTGCCTGGAACATAGGAGGTGGGTAATAAAAGATGCCAGGAGGGCTCCACTATAAAGACAGATGTGATGCCAGTGGTCTTCTAAGGGGGTATAGAGGACAGTTGTAAAAGAGGGGCCTGGAAGATAGTGTGGCAAGATAAGCATGGCATTGGGTCAGTGATGACTTGTAAGGATTGGTCAGAGATATGTGACATTTAAGTGTTATCCATGGGCCAGGAGTGCTCCCAACCTGAAGTAGTGTTATGATTTTCACAAAGGCTAAAGATGCTAAATTTACAAACCAATATCTCCCCTCACCACCCCCTCCACAAACACACACACACACACACACACACACACACACACACACACGTAAACCACAACCCTCTTATGAGGTAAGGAATGTTTTTCCCTAAGGAATACCAAGTTGCAGAAAGGCAATTAATAGGTGCAATTCAAAAGTTTTTCATTCTATCCAGGGAAAAATAATCAAACATAACTAATGAACAGAAGTAAAAATAGCAATTTTAAAAGGACTTTAATTTTACGGGATAAAAAAGAAACAGATGGATCACATAGTATTCCCAAAAATATATTGTGTAAAGATACTGAGGGTGCTCAGATACTCTGGACTAAAACAACATTGGACAGATTAAGGAGTTGATCCTTGGATCCCATAGCCATACCAAACTACTAAGGGGTTGTTGAAATCATTTGGGAGACATTCCTAACCTTCCAAGATGATGTTGGGACTAATCCAATCCCCTCCTGCCCCTTATAACTGTCCTACATTGCACAGCTGGTGTCTGAAGTTGGTCTTATAAGTCGTTTTATGGACTGTGTTTAAAAATACATCATTTGGCAGAACATTAACAGATATGCCACGAAAAAGGAGGTTCTCTGGTTAAATAAGTGTGTAAAATGCTAAGCTACATAGAGTTAAACTATATGCTTTATTGCAGTATGTTTCAAAACCTTTAACATCATAAATGGGTATATAATTATCCAAGGAGATAAAATTTGCAGCTTCTCCAGTTATTTAACCTGGTCTGGCAAGTGTTCCAAAGACTACCATTTGGGAAACATTGTCCTAAAGCACTATCTTCAGAAGGCCTCTGTTAAAATGCAAATATGATAATTGGGAGAAATATATTACATTACATTATATATTAACTATTAGTACCCATTTTCGTATTTGAGGGCAACATGTTCTCAGAAGGACAGAGCATCAGAAATATCCATTGCCCTTGTGGAGCTCATAGTCTATTGGTGAGACAGGAGAGAATGAAATCTTCAGCACTATGTTAAGGACTTATATAATGGTACCTTGAATGAGGATGCTGGCAGTGAAAATAAAATGAAATGGACAGCTTTGGGATATATTTTGGAGGAAGATCAATAGGACTTGGTGATGGATTGGGGGATGTAGGATGACAAAAAGGAGAAAGTTTTAAAAGACCTTAAGGTGTTTGATTTTGCAACTGCGTGAATCGTGATGCCACTCACTGTGACAGAGAATGGAAAAGGGGAATGGGTTTTGGGAAGACAATGAGTCTAGCCTGTGAGATTTCTAAAGAAAGTTTTTCTCAGGATCACCCTATGTGGCTGTTATTAGTCTCTCTGCTCTGCTACATCGTACAGTGAAGAGGCAGTTCTCATGAGGTATGTCACATTAAAGATTCTGTCTAAACCATTTATCCTCTCACTTATTCCTACAGTAGCTTAATTGATTAACTGAAATACCAGACATAGCCTACAGCACTCAGAACTTCACAGACAGAACACAGCTATTCACAAAATAAGGTTATTTCTGATCAAATATAAGAGATGATCAGATTAATAAATTAAGATTGTTAACATTTATAAGATTTTTAACATGAAAGAGTGAAAATATAACAAATTGTATGTAGTTTTTTATTGCTATTTACTCAGTCAGCCAACATTTATTATGTTTCTAGTATCTGTCAAGTTCAATACAGATTTTAAAGATGAAACAGAGTTGTTGATATTGAATTGTTCTTAAAGACGAAACAGAGTTCTTGATGTTGAATTGTTCAGCATCTGGGCGTGGGTCAGTGTCAGAGACATATAAAAGTAAGTAAAATAAATTTTTAGATGATCTGTAATAGAAGGCCATATTGTACATAGTAAGGGAACAATGGTGGAAACATTCCATTCTAGTGGAGGGTGGGCAGAGAACTTGACACTTGAACTCATTCTTACAAAATGGAAAACATGTTCTCCAAGTGGACAAACGGGTGAGATGAAATACAAGAGGACACTCCAGGAAAAAAATAACATTGTTGCAAAAGTTAGATGTTTGAAATGCATCTTGCAAGTAATAGGAAGCAATTTAAGTATGTTAAGCAGAGAAATAATGAGTTAGATTTATGATTTATAAAGATAACCCTGGCAGCTGCATGGAGGGCAAATTAAAGAGAACAAGATTGAAGGCAGGAAGATAAATTAGAAGTTATTGAAAGGGTTCAATCAGGGGATGATGGAGCAGTATCGGTGGGGATAGAGAACAGATGGATCAGAGAGATGTCAACAAGGTAGAATCTAAGGACTTCGTGACTTTCTTTTAAAAGTTTTTATTTTTCTATTAACAGTTTTGGAAGAATAAGTGGTTCATGGTTACATGGAGAAGTTCTTTAGTGGTGTTTCTGAGATTTTGGTGCACCCATCACTCAAGCAGTGTACACTCCTCCCAATGTGTAGTCTTCTATCCTGCCTCCAACACCCACCCTTCCACCCGAGTCCCCAGAATCCATTATATCATTCTTCTTCTTCTCTTTATTTATATATTTTTTCTGAGATGGATTCTTGCTCTGTCACCCAGACTGGAATGCAATGGCACAATCTTGGCTCACTGCAACCTCCGCCTCTTGGGTTCAAGCAATTCTCCTGCCTCAGCCTCACCAGTAGCTGGGACTACAGGCACATGCCACCACGCGCAGCTAATTTTTGTATGTTTAGTAGAGATGGAGTTTCACCATGTTGGCTAGGCTAGTCTCGAACTCCTGACCTCAAATGATCCACCCACCTCAGCCTCCCAAAGTGCTGGGAATACAGGTGTGAGCCACCATGCCCGGCCTCCATTACATCATTCTTATGCCTTTGCATGCTCATAGCTTAGCTCCCACTTATAAGTGAGAACATACAATGTTTGATTTTCCATTCCTGAGTTACTTCACTTAGAATAATGGTCTCCAATTCCATCCAGGTTGCTGCAAATGCCTTTATTTTATTCCTTTATATGACTGAGTAGTATTCTATGGTATACACATATACCACATTTTCTGTTTTTCTTCTTCAACTTTTATTTTAAGTTCCAGTGTACATGCGCAGGATGTGCAGGTTTGTTACATAGGTAAACATGCACCATGATGGTTTGCTGCACAGAAAAACCCATTGCCTAGGCACATTTTCTTTATCCACTTACTAGTTCAAAGGAATTTAGGTTGGTTCCATATTTTTGCAATTGCAATTTGTGCTGCTGTAAACATGAGTGAGCAAGTGTCTTTTTCACATAAGGACTTTTTTTCCTCTGGGTAGACACCGAGTAGTGTGACTGCTGGATCAAATGGTAGTTCTACTTTTAGTTCTTTAAGGAATCTCCATACTATTTTCCATAGTGGTTGTACTAGTTTACATTCCCACCAGCAGTGTAAAAGTTTTCCCTTTTCATCACGTTCACACCAACATCTATTATTTTTTGAACTTTTTTTTTGATATTTTTAAAATTATGGCCAGTCTTGCAGGAATAAGGTGGTATCACCTTGTGGGTGTGATTTGCATTTCCTTGATAATTAGTGATATTGAGCATTTTTTTTTCATGGGTTTGTTGGCCATTTATATATCTTCTTTTGAGAATTGTCTATCTCCTTAGCCCAGTTTTTGATGAGACTATTTGTTTTATTCTTGCTGATTTGTTTGAGATCCTTGTAGATTCTGGATATTAGTCCCTCATTGAATGCACAGTTTGCGAATATTTTTTCCCACTCTGTGGGTTGTCTGTTTACTCTGCTGATTGTTTCTTTTGTTGTGTGGAAACTTTTTAGTTTAATTAAGTCCCATCTATTTATCTTTGTTTTCCTTGCATTTGCTTTTGAGTTTTTTGTCATGAACTCTTAGCCTAAACCAATGTCTAGAAGAGTTTTTCTGATGTTATCTTCTAGAATATTTATGGTTTTGGGTCTTAGGTTTAGGTTTTTGATCTATCATGAGTTAATTTTTGTATAAAGTAAGAGATGAGGATCCAATTTCATTCTTCTACATGAGGCTTGCCAATTATCCCAGAACCATTTGTTGAATAGTGTGTCCTTTTCCCAATTTATGTTTTTGCTTGCTTTGTCAAAGGTCAGTTGGCTGTAAGTATTTGGCTTTATTTCTGGGTCCTCTATTTTGTTCCATTGGTCTACATGCCTGTTTTTATACCAGTCCCACCAGTTCCATGCTGTTTTGGTAAATATAGCCTTGTAGTATAGTTTGAAGTCAGGTAAAGTGATGCCTCCAGATTTGTTCTTTTTCCTTAGTCTTGCTTTGGCTATGCGGGCTCTTTTTTGGTTCCATATGAATTTCAGGATTTTTTTCTAGTTCTGTGAAGAATGATGATGGTATTTTGATGGAAATTACATTGAATTTATTCATTGCTTTTGGCAGTATGGTCGTTTTCACAATATTGATTCTACCCATCCATGAACATGGGATGTGTTTCCACTTGTTTATGCCACCTATGATTTCCTTCAGCGGTGTTTTGTAGGTTTCCCTGTGGAGATCTTTCACCTCCTTGGTTAGATATATTCCTAAGTATTTTATTTTTTTGCAGCTGTTGTAAAAGAGGTTGAGTTCTTAATTTGATTCTCAGCTTGGTCGTTGTTGGTGTTAGCAGTGCTACTGATTTGTGTACAGTTATTTTCATCCTGAAACTTTACTGATGCAGAAAAAGCATTTGACAAAATCCAGCATCCCTTTATGATTAAAACCCTCTGCAAAATCAGCATAGAAGGGACATACCTTAAGGCAATAAAAGCCATCTATAACAAACTCACAGCCAACATTATACTGAACGGGGAAAAGTTGAAATCATTCTCCCTGAGAACTGCAACAAGACAAGGACGTCCACCTTAACCACTTCTATTCAGTGTAGTACTGGAAGTCCTAGCCAGAGCCATTGGACAAGAGAAAGAAACAAAGAGCATCCAAATCGGTAAAGAGGAAGTCTGTTGCTATTTGCTGACGGTATGATCGTATACCTAGAAAACTGTAAAGACTAATCTGAAAAGCTCCTAGATCTGATAAATGAATGTGGTAAAGAACTTCGTGACTTTCTGGATGTTCTATGAGACGTCAAGAATGGAATCTAATGATAATACTTTCATTTCGTTCTTCATGAGCAACTTAATTGATGACAATTCTATTGGTAAGATGGAAAGATAAGAATAATTTGGGAGAAGATGATGATTTTAGCTTTAACATAAATGTGAAGTGTCTGAGACATATGTAAATATTTAGTGAACACTTGAATATATGAGCCTTAATTGAAGTGAAAGATCTGCGTTTGAGATCTATTTGGGAGCTGACACTGTATATACGGTATTTGATTCCAGGAAATGTAGGGACTTCTACTTCCTAGTTGTATGGACAAGCACTCCGTCCAAATATACTAGAGAAGAAAATCAATACAACACTCACATACACACACACACACACACACACACACACACACACACACAAAAGAGTAAGGGCAAGGAATTTTGATGAACATGATGAAACGTGACCTACTTATAATGCACAGGGCACTACACACAACAATGGCAGGACTCATTTTATTTTAAAGTATGTGGGGAACATTTAACAAAATTGATCACATGCTTGGTAACAAAGAAAGCCTTGACAAGTTTATAAAGATTAAAATCATTCAGAGGATTGTCTTGAGTCAGTGGATGTAATCTGGAAACCAATAACAAAATAATAGAAAATTATAAATTTCCTGTGAATTATACAATGTAATATGAAATAGCCAATGGATCAAGGAAGATATCACAAGTAAAAGTAGAAAATATTTCGAAGTAAAATATAATGAATATATTGTAATGTCTGATATGCAGGTTTAGCAGATATTAGAAGAAATTTTATAAATGTAAAATCTCATCTATAGAACTGAAGACTAGAACTAAATCAATATAAAACTAAATCAATAATTTGGACTTCTACATTTCAAGAAGTTAGAAAATAACAGTAAAATTTAACCTTAGAATACTGTGAGGAAAGAATAATATATAGGAAATCTGAATGGTCCAATTTTTATAAAGAAATTTTATTATGAAAACCTTCCTGTAAAGAAAAGCCCAAACCCAGCATTTAAGAAAAAAGTAATAAAATACACACAGGATTAAATGGGAAGAAATGCACTTTAATTATTTTTAAGAAGTCAGCATAACTTTTATTCCAAAATCTGACAAGGACATTGCAAGAAATAAAACTTACAGACAAACCTCTGTAATATGGATATTTTAAATTCCTACTAAAAATTTAGCATTTCAAATCTAGCAAGGAGCAAAACAACAGACTATGTCACAGTTAGGTGATATTCATTCCAGGTGTCCATGGTGATTTATCATTCAAAAATCATTCAGTGTTTTTTACCATATTATCAAAGTAAAAGAGAAAAGGATCATATGTACGTTTTAATAGAAGGTGAAATGACATTTGAAAAATATTCAAAATTTGCCCATAAGAAAAAGTTTTAGCAAACTATGAATAGAAGACAACTTGTTCATTATAAGAAAATAAATCACCAAAACACTTTAGCAAACATTACATTCAATGACGAAAATAAAATACTTTACCATGACTGGTTAAAAAACCAAAGATAACTTCTATTACCACTTTAATCAAAATTGTACTGCATGTTTAAACCAGTGTAATAAAACAATAAAAATAAATTGAAAGCATGAGGATTAGAAATGTTGAAATAAAATTCTCATTATTTGCAGACAAGATTGAATACCTAATGAACCCAAGGAAATATGGCCAAACTATTGAAATTAACAAATGGATTCAGCAAGTCAATATACAAAAATTAATTCTATTTATTTCAGCAGCAAAAGTCTAAATTGAAAAAATGGCATTGTGATGGTAATTTCTATATGTCCACTTTACCTAGGCTATGGTTTCCAACTATTCAATTAAACACAAATCTGGGTATTGATGTGAATGCGTTACATATATGTGATTAACATGTATAATCAGCTGACTTTAAGTAAAGGAGAATAACCTAGATACATAGATAGATATGTAGATAGATCTCCCTCCCTTCCCCTTCTCTCTCTCTCTCTCTATATATATATATATACATACACATACACACTGTTTATATATATACTATATATATATAATCCTTTATATTTCTCCAGTGGAACCCTGACTGATACAGACGTTATTAACAAATTGAATAAATCAAATGCCTAGAGATTTATCTGATGACAGATGTGAAAAAAAAATTATGCTGAAACTTATCACATTTTGAGAGAAAATTAAAGACATAAATAAATGGAGGAAGAGACTATATTATGGATCAGACGACTAAATATTGCTAAGATGTAAAATCTCAAAACGAAGAGATGTAAAAATCTTCTTTAATTAATATAGATTCAACATAGTAGCAGTGAAAATCCTAGTATGTTTTTGGATAATTTACTAGGTGATTCTACAATTTATAAGAAAATGCAAGGGGTCAAGAATAATGGGTATTTCATAGAAAAGGACCAAACAAGAGGAATTTATTACCAGATAAAAATCCCTATTATAAAGGAATAGTAATTGAGAAGGCATAGTATTGGCAAAAGGATAAGCAAACTAATTAATGGAACAAAATTTAGAGTCCAGAATTAAACCCACACATATACTGTCATCTGATTTATAACAAGAAGACACTGCAGTACTTTGGAGAAATAACGGTTTGTTAAATATAGTTCTGAGTCAAGTGAATATATGGAAAAAAAAAAAAATCAACCCTGGATGAACTTCCAGAATGGCAGCTTAAGAGCACAGTGGACACTCTCCCCAGCAAAACAACCATTTTACTGCTGCAAATTAGTTTTTGAAAAAACATTTAAAGTATTTGGAAATTGTCCTAAGAGCCTAAAGCAAATAGAGAAATATCTAATCATGAAAATTATCTAAATCTCTATAAGAGCAATGAGAATTTGTGACATTTGAGCCTTGGCATGTTTATATCACCACCACTACCAGCTCACTGTGATGGAAATTCTATTCCAGGCATCGGCAATTAATAAGATGGACTCCCTCTCTACCTAGCTCCCAATCTAGGGTTACAGTAGTACCCTAGGTGAGGTAGGCCACCAGCATCAGTCATCACCCCAAGTTCATATTGCAGAAGTTCTATTCTGGGCAGTTACAGCAGGCCATTCTTCCTTCCCCCCACTCAATGCCTACTTATAGGGTGGAAGTTTTACTTCAGTCAGAGCAGGCATTGAACTCTGCCTTGAACACACCTGACCCAGGTATCTAGAAGGATAGAGGTTGCACTCTAAAAGAGTCAAGTAGAAAAGACCAGGTGCTACCTTCAAACCCCGATCTCTGCTCCTAGAGCTGGGGTGTCACTCTAGGAGAAGCATGCTGCTATCCTTACCCCCCTGCCCAGCTCCCTTGCAATAGCACAGAAATTCAGCCCAGGGGAAAAGGCAAGACATAAAATAGCAGAACTCTACAGCTCAGACTAAGGGGACTGGTTTTATGTTTTAAAGTGTGTAGGGAAATTCAAACCTAAGGTATTGTTGAAAACAATTTTGGTGGTGACAAGTTAAGGGAAGGCTGGTAGCTCCATGATAGTTCTGGGGGAGATTAGCTAGAAGTACATACTTTTAAATTTACCAAATTTAATTCTGTTATAGATTTCCAATTTCATTCCATTTTGGTCATAGATTATATTTTGTATGGCTTCAGTAATTTTAAAATTATAGAGACATGTTTTATAAGCTAGCAAGGCCTATATATACATAATTGTTATATCTTCCTGATGAATTGACCATTTTATTATTATAAAATATTCCTCCTTATCTCTGGTGACACTTTTTTTGTATTAAAGTCTATTTAAATTCTGATATTAGAACGGGCACAGTGGCTGACGCCTATAATCCCAGCACATTGGCAGGCCGAGGAAGAAGGATCACTTGAGGGCAGGAGTCCGAGACAAGCCTGGGCAACATAGTGAGACCTTATATTTCCAAATTTTAAAAATTAGCCTGGCATGGTGGAACATGCCTGTAGTCCCAGCTACTTGGGGGGCTGAGGCAGGAGAATCCCTTGAGCCCAGGAGTTTGAGTCTACAGAAAGCTGCATTTACATCCCTGCATTCCAGCGTAGGTGACAGAGGGACATCCTGTCATAAAAACAAATTTATTTATTATTCCGATATTAGTATCACCACTCCTGCTCTTTTATGGTTGATATTTGTAGGTACATTATTTTCTATCCTTTTACTTCAACCTATATGTATCATTGAAACTAAATTACATCTCTTATAGACAGGATGTGGTTGAATTTGTTGGTGTTTTCTTTTCTAGGTTAATGAACAGAATAGAAAACTCAGAAATGGACTCACACAAATATGCTCAGCTGATTTTTGACAAAGATGTAAAGACAATTCAATAAAGCAAGGATAGTCCTTCTAGCAAATAGTGTTGGAGCAATTGGAATTATACACGTGTGCGTGCATGCACACACACACACAGAGGCAACTTCAACTGAAAACTCAAACCTCACACCTTAAGTAAAAATTAAATCAAACATTAACTTAAATGTAAAACATAAAACTATAAGATGACTAGAAAAACCATAGGAGAAAACTGCAAGATCTAGGGCTAGGGAATTAATTTTTAGAGTTAACACCAAAAGCATAATGCATAAAATAATAAATTAATAAACTGGACATCATCAAAATCAAAAATTCTCTTTTACAAAAGCCCAGGTGAGGAGGATGAAAATAAGGCACAGATTTGAAGGAAGTATTTGCAACCCAGCTATCTGACAAAGAACTAATATCTATAACATACAAAAACTTTCAAAACTCAACATTTAAAAAATCCAATGAGAAAACCAGCAGAGGACATGAGCAGACATTTCACTGAAGAGAATATACAAATGGCAAATAAGCACATTAAAAGCTATTCAACATCATTAGCCTTCGGTGAAATATAAGTTCAAATTACAGTGAGATATCACTACACATCTATCAGAATGACAAAAATAAAAATATAGTGACAACTGGATGTCGTGGCACATGCCTGTAACCTCAGCTACTCAGCAGCCTGAAGCAGGAGGATTGCTTGAGCCCAGGAGTTCTGGGCTGAGATGCCCTATGCTGATCAGTTGTCTGCACTAAGTTCAGCATTCAGCTTCAATATGGGGACCTCCCAGGAGAAGAAACCACCAGGTTGCCTAAGGAGGGAATAACCTGCCCAGGTTGGAAACAGCAGGTCAAAACTCTCATGCTGATAAATAGTGGGATCATACTTGTGAATAGCCACTGCATTCCAGCCTGGGCAACATAGTGAGACTCCATCCCTAAAAAAATAAAATTATCTGTATATAATTATATATAAGATTAGATGTATATATAATTATACATAATATATGTATATGTAATAAGATACATAAGATTATATGTATATGTAATTATACATAAGATACATACATGTATAATTATACATTAAATTATATATAATATTACATATTGTGACTGATATGGTTTGGCTGTGTCCCCACCCAAATCTCATCTTGAGTTGTAGCTCCCACAATTCCCACGTGTTGTGGGAGGACCCAGTGGGAGGTAATTGAATCATGGGGGAGGGTTTTTCCCTGTGCTGTTCTCGTGATACTGGATAAGTCTTAGGAGATGTGATGGTTTTAAAAAGGGAAGTTTCCCTGCACATGCCCTCTTGCATGCCACCATGTAAGCTGTGAGACTTTGCTCCTCCTCACTTTCTGCCATGATTGTGAGGCCTCTCCAGCCACATGGAGCAGTGAATCCATTAAACCTCTTTTTCTTTACAAATGACGCAGTCTCTTGTATGTCTTTATTAGCAGCGTGAGAACAGACTAATACAGTGACAACATTAAATTCTGGTGAGGATGTGAAGTAATTGGATCACTTATATGCTGCTGGTGAAAATGTAAAATTGTATAGCCTCTATAAGTTTGCTAGTGCTGCTGTAATAAAGTACCACAAAATGGGTGGCTTAAACAGAAGAAAAGTTTTGTCTCACAGTTCTGTATGCTAGAAGTCCAAAATCAAGATGTCAGTAGGATTAGTTCCTTCTGAGGTCTGTGAGGGAAGAATCCATTCCATGCCCCTCTCCTTGGCTTGTAGATGGTAATCTTCTCCCTGTGTCTCTTTACATCATCTTCCTTCAATGCATGTCTCTGTGTCCAAATTTCCCCTTTTGATAAGGACACTGGTCATATTGGATTAGAGCTCACCCTAATGACTTCATTTTAACTTGATTTCCTCTGTAAAGATCTTATCTCCAAGTAAGGTCACATTCTGAGTTACGAGAGGTGAGGACTTTAACATATAAATTTTGGGAGAACACAGTTCAACCCGTAACAGTCACTCTGGGAAACAGTTTGGCAGATGCTTATAAAACTAAACATGCAACTATAACCCAGTAATCGCACTTCCTGGCATTTAACTCAGAGAAATGAATGTTCACACCAAATCCAGTACAGAACATTCATAGCAGCTTTATTCATAATAGTCAAACACCAGAAACAACCCAGGTGCTCTTCAACAGGTGAATAAACTGCGGTTCAATATACTTAACAATAAAAAGGGACCGACTATTGATACATACAACTTGTCAATCCCATAAGATTACATACTTTTGATTCCACTTATAAAACATTTTGGGGCCAGGTACAGTGGTTCACGTGTGTAATCCCTGCACTTTGGGAGGCCAAGGCAGGGGGATGGCTTGAGGCCAGGAGTTCAAGACCACCCTGGGCAACATAGGGAGACCCTGTCTCTACAAAAAAATTTAAGATGCCAGACATTGTGGCGTGTGCCTGTGGTCCCAGCTACGAAGGAGGCTGAGGTGGGAGGATTGCTTAAGCCACTTTACTCCAGCCTGGGTGGCAGAGTGAGATTCTGTCTCAAAATAAATAAATAAATAAATAATAACATATTTTTTAATGAAGAACAGACTAGTGGTCGTTAAGGGTTAGGAATGAAAGAAATAGCAGGAGGGAGGCAGTTGTAGCTATAATAGAAGGTACCCTTGTGATGAAATTGTTATTTATCTTGACAGGTAGTGGATACATAAACCTACAAGCATGATAAAATTTTATAGAACTAAGTACACACATACACAAGTGAATGCAAGTAATACTGGGGAAATCTGAGTAAGATAAGTGAATTGTATCAATGTCAGTCTTAATTTGCCATATTAACAGAACAAAATGAGAAAAAGAATGCATAATAGGTGGAGAAACAGTATTTGACAAAATTCAAAATCTATTCATTATAAAAGCTCTCAGAAAACTAGCATAGTCATGTGCCTTGTAACAATGTTTTGGTCAACAGCAAACCACATACGTATCTATGCTAGTGACCCCATAAGATTATAATGGAGCTGAAAAATTCTATAGCACAATACATTACTCATTTGTTCATGGTGATGGTGGTGTAACTCACTGCACTGCCGGTCATATAAAAGTCTAGCATATTCAATTACGTACAATACGTAATACTTGATAATGATAATAAATGACCATATTGCTGGCTTATGTATTTACTATAATTTTTATAATTATTTTAGAGTGTATTTATTCTGTTTATATATTTTTTTAAAAGTTAACTGTAAAGTATCCTCAGGCAGGTCCTTCAGGAGATATTCCAGAAGAAGGCATTGTTATCATAGGAAATGACAGCTCCATGCATGTTATTGTCCCTGAAGACCTTCCAGTGGAACAAAATGTGGAAAGGGAGGACAGCGATATGGATGATCTTGACCCTGTGTAGGCCTAGGCTTATGTGTGTGTTTGTGTCTTAACTTTTAACAAACGTTTAAATATTTTAAAATAAATAAAAATAGTAAAAACATTATACAATAAAGATATAAAATATGTTCGTACAGCTATACAACTTGTTTGTGTTTTAAGCCATGTTATTACAAAAGAGTCAAAAAGTTAAAAATTATTGTGTGACAGTAAGCTAAGGTTAATTTATTATTGAACGAAAATATTCTTCTATAAACTTGCTGCAGCCTAATTGTACAGTGCTTATAAAGTCTACAGTAGTGTACATTAATGACATAGGTTTTAACATTCACCACTCACTGACTCACTCAGAGCAACTTCCAGTCCTGCAAGCTCCATTCATGGCAAGTGCCCTATACATGAGTACCATTTTCAAATCTTTTATACTGTATTTTTACTATATCTTTTCTATGCTTAGATATGTTTACATATATAAGTCCTTACCATTGTGTTACAATTGCCTATAGTATTCAGTACAGTAATATGCTGTACAGGTTTGTAGTCTCAGAGCAGTAGATAATGGAGCTGAAGAACACCATAGAGCTTAGGTGTGTAGTAGGCTATATCATTTAGGTTTGTGTAAGTACACTCTATGATGTTCACACAATGACAAAAATCACCTAATGACACATTTCTCAGAATGTATCCCCGTCAAGAATGTACCCCTGTAATTAAGCAATGTATGACAGTAGAAGGAACTTACTCAATGTGATAAAGGGCGTCTATCAAAAACCTACATTTAACATGACGTTAATGGTGATATCTTCATTGCCTTCTTAACTAGGTGTGAGAAAAGCAATGAAATCAATTCTCATCACTTATATTCAACATTGTACTGGAGGTCCCAACCAGTTCAATAAGACAAAAAAATTAGTAGAAATTTGAAAGATTGGAGAAAAAATAGTAAAACTGTCATTATTCATAAATAAGATAATTGTGTGTACAGAAAATCCCACGGAATCTACAAAGAAAGCTAAAACAACAAAAACAACAAAATCCCTAGAACTATTAAGTGAATTTATAAGGGAGTAGGGTATAAAATAAATATATGAAAATTAATCACATTTCTATATATAGACCATAAAACAATTTTTTCCAAAAATTAGAAAAGGGAATTAAAAATGTACATTAAAAATGTACAATGAGATTTTTAAATTGTGTAATACTCAGGAATAAGTTTAATTTAAAAAAGCGAGATATTTACACTTACAAATTACAACACATTGGTGAAAGAAATTAAAGAAAATTAAAATAAATGGAAAAAATTGCCATTGATTATATGTCTCAATATTAAGATTTTAATTCTTTCCAAATTGATTTAAAGATATAACATAATTATGATCAAAACCCCACCAGGTTTTGTTGAAGAGAGTGATAAGCTGATTTAAAATTTATATGGAAAAGTAAAGACACTAAAACAGCCAAAACAGACTTTTATAAAAAACAAAGTTGAAGGATTCAACCTACCAGATTTCAAGTCTTACCATAAAGTTACAGAAAATAAGACAGTGTGGTATAGGTCTAAGAATGAACAAGTGTATTAACAAAACAGAATAGAAAGCACATAAATAGACCCATACATACAAAAGCAACTGATTTTCCAAAATAGCATAAAGGGAACTCAATGTGGAAAAGCAAGTTTTCAACGAATTGATGCCAGGTATCTACACAGAAAAAAAAACGAGCCATTACCCCTATATCGCACCAAAAAAATTTGATTCAAGATGGAGCACAGACCTAAATATGGAAAACTAGGACTATAAAGTTTATGGATGAAAGTACAGAAAAAGAACTTTATAAACATTGAGTAGGAAAAAATTATATAGAGAAGAGACAAAAAAGCGTAACAATAACATTTCTAAAATGACACATTGGACTTGATCAAAATAAAAATATTTCTGCTTTTTAAAAGACACGGATAGGAAAAAGGCAATAAAATGTAATCTCTATTCTAACTGTGAGGAGTAAACTGCAGAAGTCTAGTACCCTCACTATAAAAAACTAGAAAACTAGTTGCTTGAAACTATATGAAACATATGAAGCAACTTTACAGATATAAAACAACAGTCAATGATGAATTGTGATATCACAGGAAGAATCTAGTGAGATGATTCTTAAAGAAGGGTTAAGCAAGACTCCAAAGACTAGTAAAAAGACATCAAGCAATACCTTATGAGAAATTTGAGCCCCCAAAAGGGAGGGTGGGGCAGGAAAATATTTGAATGAATAATTACACAAAGTATTCCAAATCTGTTGAAAATATAAACTCATCAAAGCCCAATGAACACAAAGAAACGAAGAGGAAAAAATTAAGAAAACAAAATAAATAATAATTAAATTACCAATAAGTAAGATAAAAAGAAAATTTTAAATTCAGCCACAGAAAAAGATAATATATCCACGAGGGAAATAAAGAGAAATGACTTTTAAAATATAATTAAAAACTGTAGAAGCCAGAAATGGAAGAAAGTACTGAAAGAAAATTACACTCTCAAAGCAGAATTCATTACCCGGTGAAAATATAATTGAATGATAAAGACAAAATAAAGATTTTCACACAAAATAAATGTAAGAACATTTATTACTAGCACATCTGCACTACAGGAAACAATAAATGAAGTTTTTTAGACTAAAAGAAAGTAAAACCAATGTTAAATGAAAATCTACATAAAGAAATGGGGGACACTGGAAATGCTAAATATGTGATATACACAAAAAACTTTTCTCCTGTTTGTTTTTTATAAAGATAATTGCCTGTTTAACTCAGAATTAATAATACCATCTTATAAAGTTTATTGCATATGTAGAAAAAAATTACATGGCAGTAATCCAAAGGACAGAGAAGATAATGGTAGTACATTGTTCTAGGATCTTTACATCGTGTATAGAATGGTATAAAATTATTTGAAGTAGACTGTAATAAATTAAGGATGAATATTGTAAATCCTGGATCACAACATAAAAATATTTTTTAAAAGTTAAAGCCATTAAGTCAATAGTGGTGCAAGCTCAATACTAAGAGATATTCAGTTCATCTAAAAGAAGGCTGAAAACAAGAAGAAAGAAAACAAAAGAAGGGAAAAGAGAAAACAAAGAGAGGGATGCTATACTTAGAATCAACCATATTAATAATTACATTCAATATCAGTAAACCTAGCACATAAATTAAGAGCCAGATATTATCAGGGTTAATAAAAATTACAACCCAATTATATACTGTGTGCAAAAATTATCTTTCAAATTTGAAGACATAAATTAAAAGTAAAAAGATGAAAGAAAACATCATCACAAATAAGTATAAGAACTCTGGAGTGGCTCTATTAATGTCAGAAAACACAGATGTGATTAAAACAGTAAAACAAAGGATAAAGAGTGGTTAATTTGGGTGTACCTAGTGACACAGTTTCAAAATACATGAAGTAATAATTAAAGAACTAAAGAGAAGAATGAAGAAATACAAATCACATTTGGAGATTTCAACATTACTCTCAGTAATTGATAGAACAAGGTAGACAGAAATCAGTAATGTTGTGGAAGATTTGAAAAACACTATCAACCAGCTTATTCTAATTGACATTCAGAGAATACCATACCCTAGAACTGTAGAATATACATTTCAAATGCACATGAAACATTTCCCAATATAGACTATATGCTAAGCAATATTTAAAAGGCCTCAATAAATTTGTAAGTACTAAAATTTTACATGATATGTTATCTAATGATGGAATTAAATTAGAAATCAATTACACAATGCTATCTAGGAAAATTTCTGAATATTTGGAAAATAATACACTCTTAAGTATTTCATAAGTCAAAAAACAAATCACAAGGAAAACTAGAAAAAGTTTTGAAGTGGATGATAATAAAAAGACAACATATCAAAATTTGTGGGCTATAACTTAAACAGATCTTAGAAAGAAATGTATTGCTTTAAATGATTAAATTGAAAATAGATGTTTAGAATTGATTATTCTGGCTTCTAACTTAAAAGACTAAAAGAATAAAGAGCAATTTAAGCCCAAAGTGCATATAAAGAAGTAAAAAATAAAAATAAGATTAGATGGGCGGAGCAAGATGGCCGAATAGGAACAGCTCCAGTCTCCAACTCCCAGTGCCAGCGACACAGAAGACAGGTGATTTCTGCATTTTCAACTGAGGTACTGGGTTCATCTCACTAGGGAATGCGGGACAGTGGGTGCTGGTCAGCTGCTGCAGCCCCACCAGCAAGAGCTGAAGCAGGGCGAGCCATCGCCTCACCTGGGAAGCACAAGGGGGAAGGGAATCCCTTTTCCTAGCCAGGGGAACTGAGACACACAACACCTGGAAAATCGGGTAACTCCCACCCCAATACTGTGCTCTACCAAGGATCTTAGCAAACGGGCACACCAGGAAATTATATCCCACACCTGGCCGGGAGGGTCCCACACCCACGGAGCCTCCCTCATTGCTAGCACAGCAGTCTGCGATCTCACAGCAAGGCAGCAGCGAGGCTGGGGGAGGGGCGCCCGCCATTGCTGAGGCTTAAGTAGATAAACAAAGCGGCTGGGAAGCTCTAACTGGGTGGAGCTCACAGCAGCTCAAGGAGTCCTGCCTGTCTCTGTAGACTCCACCTCTGGGGACAGGGCACAGCTAAACAATAACAACAATAACAACAACAAAAAGCAGCTGAAACCTCTGCAGACGCAAACGACTCTGTCTGACAGCTTTGAAGAGAGCAGTGGATCTCCCAACACGGAGGTTGAGATCTGAGAACGGACAGACTGCCTGCTCAAGTGGGTCCCTGACCTCTGAGTAGCCTAACTGGGAGACATCCCCCACTAGGGGCAGACCGACACCCCACACCTCACACAGTGGAGTACACCCCTGAGAGGAAGCTTCCAAAGCAAAAATCAGACAGGTACACTCACTGTTCAGCAATATTCTATCTTCTGCAGCCTCTGCTGCTGATACCCAGGCAAACAGGGTCTGGAGTGGACCTCAAGCAATCTCCAACAGACCTACAGCTGAGGGTCCTGACGGTTAGAAGGAAAACTAACAAACAGGAAGGACACCCACACCTAAACCCCATCAGTACGACACCATCATCATCAAAGACCAGAGGCAGATAAAACCACAAAGATGGGGAAAAAGCAAGGCAGAAAAGCTGGAAATTCAAAAAATAAGAGCGCATCACCCCCTGCAAAGGAACGCAGCTCATCGCCAGCAACGGATCAAAGCTGGACGGAGAATGACTTTGACGAGATGAGAGAAGAAGGCTCCAGTCCATCAAACTTCTCAGAGCTAAAGGAGGAATTACGTACCCAGGGCAAAGAAACTAAAAGTCTTGAAAAAAGAGTGGAAGAATTGATAACTAGAATAATTAATGCAGAGAAGGCCATAAATGAATGGACAGAGATGAAAACCATGACACGAGAAATACGTGACAAATACACAAGCTTCAGTAACCGACTCGATCAACTGGAAGAAAGAGTATCAGCGATTGAGGATCAAATGAATGAAATGAAGCGAGAAGAGAAACCTAAAGAAAAAAGAAGAAAAAGAAATGAACAAAGCCTGCAAGAAGTATGGGATTATGTAAAAAGACCAAATCTACGTCTGATTGGGGTGCCTGAAAGTGAGGGAAAAAATGGAACCAAGTTGGAAAACACTCTTCAGGATATCATCCAGGAGAACTTCCCCAACCTAGTAAGGCAGGCCAACATTCAAATTCAGGAAATACAGAGAATTCCACAAAGATATTCCTCGAGAAGAGGAACTCCAAGACACATAATTGCCAGATTCACCAAAGTTGAAATGAAGGAAAAAATCTTAAGGGCAGCCAGAGAGAAAAGTCGGGTTACCCACAAAGGGAAGCCCATCAGACTAACAGCAGACCTCTCAGCAGAAACTCTACAAGCCAGAAGAGAGTGGGGGCCAATATTCAACATTCTTAAAGAAAAGAATTTTAAACGCAGAATTTCATGTCCAGCCAAACTAAGTTTCATAAGTGAAGGAGAAATAAAATCCTTTACAGATAAGCAAATGCTTCGAGATTTTGTCACCACCAGGCCTGCCTTACAAGAGACCCTGAAAGAAGCACTAAACATGGAAAGGAACAACAGGTACCAGCCATTGCAAAAACATGCCAAAATGTAAAGACCGTCGAGGCTAGGAAGAAACTGCATCAACTAATGAGCAAAATAACCAGTTAATATCATAATGGCAGGATCAAGTTCACACATAACAATATTAACCTTAAATGTAAATGGATAAAATGCTCCAATTAAAAGACACAGACTGGCAAACTGGATAAAGAGTCAAAACCCATCAGTCTGCTGTATTCAGGAGACCCATCTCACATGCAGAGACATACATAGACTCAAAATAAAGGGATGGAAGAAGATCTACCAAGCAAATGGAGAACAAAAAAAAGCAGGGGTTGCAATCCTAGTCTCTGATAAAACAGACTTTAAACCATCAAAGATCAAAAGAGACAAAGAAGGCCATTACATAATGGTAAAGGGATCAATTCAACAGGAAGAGCTAAGTATCCTAAATATATATGCACCCAATACAGGAGCATCCAGATTCATAAAGCAAGTCCTTAGAGACTTACAAAGAGACTTAGACTCCCATACAATAATAATGGGAGACTTTAACATCCCACTGTCAACATTAGACAGATCAACGAGACAGAAAGTTAACAAGGAATTGAACTCATCCAGGAATTGAACTCATCTCTGTAGCAAGCAGACCTAATAGACGTCTACAGAACTCTCCACCCCAAATCAACAGAATATACATTCTACTCAGCACCACATCACACTTATTCCAAAATTGACCACATAGTTGGAAGTAAAGCACTCCTCAGCAAATGTAAAAGAACAGAAATTATAACAAACTGTCTCTCAGACTACAGTGCAATCAAACTAGAACTCAGGACTAAGAAACTCAATCAAAACCACTCAACTACATGGAAACTGAATAACCTGCTCCTGAATGACTACTGGGTACATAACGAAATGAAGGCAGAAATAAAGATGTTCTTTGAAACCAATGAGAACAAAGATACAACATACCAGAATCTCTGGGACACATTTAAAGCAGTGTGTAGAGGGAAATTTATAGCACTAAATGCCCACAAGAGAAAGCTGGAAAGATCTAAAATTGACACTCTAACATCACAATTAAAAGAACTAGAGAAGCAAGAGCAAACACATTCAAAAGCTAGCAGAAGGCAAGAAATAACTAAGATCAGAGCAGAACTGAAGGAGATAGAGACACAAAAAACCCTCCAAAAAATCAATGAATCCAGGAGTTGGTTTTTTGAAAAGATCAACAAAATTGATAGACCACTAGCAAGACTAATAAGGAAGAAAAGAGAGAAGAATCAAATAGATGCAATAAAAAATGATAAAGGGGATATCACCACCAACACCACGGAAATACAAACTACCATCAGAGAATACTATAAACACCTCTACACAAATACACTAGAAAATCTAGAAGAAATGGATAATTTCCTGGACACTTACACTCTCCCAAGACTAAACCAGGAAGAAGCTGAATTCCTGAACAGACCAATAGCAGGCTCTGAAATTGAGGCAATAATTAATAGCCTACCAATGAAAAAAAGTGCAGCACACCAACATGGCACAAGTATACATATGTAACAAACCTGCACATTATGCACATGTACCCTAGAACTTAAAGTATAATAATAATAATAATAATAAAAGAAAATTGAAATATTATCAAACATCTTCTCTGACCACAATGGAATAAAACTAGAAATCAATAACAAGAGAAATTTTGGAAACTATACAAATGCATGGAAATTAAACAATGTGCTCCTGAATGACAAATGAGTCAACGAAGAAATTATGAAGGAAATTGAAAATTTTCTTGAATCAAATGATAATGGGAACAAAACATACCACAATCTATGGGATACAACAAAAGCAGTACTAAGAGGGAAGTTTATAGCTATAAGTGCCTACATTAAAAAAGAAGAAAAATGCCAAATAAACAACATAATGATGCTTCTTAAAGAACTAGGAAGGCAATAACAAATCAAACCCAAAACTGGTGAAGAAAAGAAATAATAAATATCAGAGGGGGAAATAAATGAAATTGAAGTGAAGAAAACAATACAAAAAATCAATGAAACAAAAAGTTGTGTTTTTTTTTAAAGTTAAACAAAATTGACAAATCTTTTAGTTAGACTAAGAGAAAAAGGGAGAAGACCCAAATAAATAAAATCAGAGATGAAAAAGGAGACATTACAACCGATACAGCAGAAATTAAAAGGATCATTAGTGGCTACTCCGAGAAACTATAGGCCAATAAATTGGAAAATCTAGAAGAAATGGACAAATTCCTAGGCACATACAACCTATGAAGACTGAACCATGAAGAAATCTAAAACCTGAACAGACTAATAACAAGTAATGAGATCAAAGCCCTAAGAAAAAGTTTTCCAGTAAGGAAAAGCCTGGTACTCAATGGCTTCAGTGCTTAATTCTACCAAACATTCAAAAAAGAACTAATACCAGCCCTACTCAAGCTATTACAAGAAATATCAAAAGAGGGAATACTTTCAAACTCATTCTATTAGACCTGTGCTACCTTGATCCAAAACCCAATAAAGACATATCAAAAAAGGGAAACTATAGGCCAATATCACTGATGAATAGTGATGCAAAAATCCACAACAAAATACTAGCAAGCTGAATTTGACAATACATTAGAAAGATCATTCATCATGACCAAGTGGGATTTATCCCTTGCATTCAAGGATGTTTCAACATATGCAAATCAATCAATGTGATATCAACAGAATGAAGGACAAAAAACCATATGATCATTTTAAATGCTGAAAAAGCATTTGATAAAATTCAACAGCCCTTCATGATACAAACTTTCAATAAACTGGGCATAGAAGGAACATACCTCAACATAATGAAAGCCATATATGACAGACCCACAGCTAGTATCATACTGAATGGGGAAAACTGAAAGCCTTTCCTCTAAGATCTGGAACGTGACAAAGATGCCCACTATCACCACTGTTACTCACTGTTACTGGGCACCATAGCTAGAGCAATCAGACAAGTAAAAGAACTAAGGGGCATCTAAATTGGAATGCAAGAACTCAAATTATCCCTGCTTGCAGATGATATAATCTTATATTTAAAAACAAAATACCTAAAGATTCCACAAAAAACTATTAGAACAGACAAACAAATTCAGTAAAGTTGCAGGATACAAAATCAGCAATAAAAAATCAGTAGTATTTCTATAGGCCAACAGTGGACAATCTGAAAAAGAAATAAAAAAGTAATCACATTTACAATAGCCACAAACAAAATGAAATACCTAGGAATTAACTTAAGAAGTGAAAGATCTCTATCATGAAAACTATAAAACACCAGCGGACGAAATTGTAGAGGACACCAAAAAAAATGGAAAGACATTCTATATTCATGGAATGGAAGAATCAATATTGTGAAAATTTCAGTCGAGACTACCCAAAGCAACCTACAGATTCAATGCAATCCCTATCAAAATACCAATGATATTCTTCACAGAAATAGAAAAAAACTGTCCTAAAATTTATATGGAACCACAAAAGACCCAGTATAGCCAAAGTCATCCTAAGCAAAAAGAACAAACTGGAGAAATCACATTACCAGACTTCAAATTATACTAATAAAGCAATAATAAGGAAAATAGTATGGTACTGGGATAAAAACAAACACGTATACCAATGGAACAGAATAGAGAACTCAGAAAAAAAAAATCCACATGGCTACACTGGGGAAAGGATAGTCTCTTAAATAAATGGTGCTGAAAAAACTGGATATCCATATCCATATGTAAAAGAATGAAACTAAACACACTATATCTCACCATATACAAAAACAAATACAAACGTATTAAAGACTTAAATGTAAGACCTCAAACTGTAGAACTACTACAAGAAAACTGGAAACTCTCCAGGACATCAATTTAGGCAAAGATTTCTTGAGTAATACCTCACAAGCACAGGATACCAAATCAAAAATGGACAAATGGGATTGCATCAAGTTAAAAAGCTTCTACACAGCAAAGGAAACAGTCACCAAAGTGAAGAGACAACCCGCAAAATGGAAGAAAATATTTGCAAACTACTCATCTGACAAGGAATTAATAACCAGAATATATAAGGAGCTTGACTAACTCTGTAGGGGGAAAAAAAAACTAATGATTTGGGTAAAAAGTGGGCAAAATATTTGAATAGACATTTCTCAAGGCATACAAGTGGCAAACAGGCATATGAAAAGGTGCTCAACTTCACCGTTTATCAGGGAAATGCAAACCAAAGCTACAATGAGATATCATCTCACCCCAGTTAAAGTCTATTATATCCAAAAGATAGGCAACAACAAATGCTGGTGAGGATGTGGAGAAAAGGGAACCCTCATACACTGTTGGTGGGGATGTAAATTAACAAAACCATTACGGAGAACAGTTTGGAGGTTCCTCAAAAAAACCAATATAGAGCTGCCATATGACACTACAATTCCACTGCTGGATATATACCCAGAAGAAAGGAAATCAGTATATCAAAGAGATATCTGCACTCCCATGTTTGTTGCACTTCTGTTCCCAATAGCTAAGATTTGGAAGCAAATTAAGTGTCCATCAACAGATGAATGGATAAAGAAAATGTGGTACATGTAAACAATGCAGTACCACTCAGCCATAAAAATAATGGTATTCAGTCATTTCCAATGACATGGATGGAACCGGTGGTCATTATTCTAAGTGAAATAAGCCAGACACAGAAAGACAAACATCACATGCTCTTACTTATTTGTGGAATCTAGACATCAAAACAATTTTACCCATGCAGATAGAGAGTAGAATGGTTACCAGAGGCTGCAAACGGCAGTAGGGTTTGGGGGAGAGGTAGGAATGGTTTATGAGTACAAAAAATAGCTAGTATCAATGAATAAGACCTAGTATTTGCTAGCACAACAGGGTGACTATAGTCAAAAATAATTTAATTGTACATTTTAAAAATAACTAAGAGTGTAACTGGATTGTTTGAAACACAAAAGATATATGTTTGTAAGGTTGGATACCCCATTTTCCACGATGTGATTATTATGCATTGCATGCCTATTCAAAATATCTCATGTACTCCATAAATGTGTATACCTACTATGTACCAACAAAATTGTTTCAAAAAATTAAATAAATAAATACAAAAATAAAGATAAAAAACAAAAACTACTTATTTTGAAAACATAAGTGAAATTGACAGATCTTTAGCTAAACTAAGAAAAAGACAGCAAGGTCTCAAATAAACAAAATTATAAATGAAGGAGGGGACATTAGAACTGATACTACAGAAATACAAAGAACCATAAGAGACTACTCTGAACAATTATATACCAACAAATTGTATAACCTAGAAGAAATGAATAAATTTCTAGAAACTTACAATCTTCTAAGACTGAACCATGAAGATATAGAAAATATGAACAAACCAACAACAAATAAGGAGATAGAATCAATAACAAAAAATCTTCCAAAAAATATTCAGGGGTGCATGACTTCAATGGTGAATTTTATCAAACATTTAAAGAATAATTAATGCCAATCCTTCTCAAATTGTCCCCCCAAATTAAAGAAAGTTGAACACTTCCAAACTCATTCTGAGGCTAGCATTACCCTAGTACCAACGGTTGACAAGGACACTACAAAAAAGAAAATTACAGGCCAATATCCCTGATGAACATACATGCAAACATCTTCAACAAAATACCAGTAAACCAAATTCAATGACACATTAAAAGTATTACACAACATATCAAGTGAGATTTATCCCTGGGATACAAGGATGCTTCAGCATATACAAACCAATAAACATGATACACCACATTAGGAAAATGTAGGATAAAAATCACATGATCATCTCAACAGATGCAGAAACAAGCATTTGACAAAATTCAGTATCCTTTAATGGTAAAAACTCTCAACAAATTAAGTATATAAAGAATGTACCTCAGTATAATAAAAACCATATATGACATGCCCACAGGTAACATTGTAAGTGACAGTGCAAAGGTAAAAGCTTTTCCTCTAAGATCAGGAACAAAACAAGGATACCCAGTCTCACCACTTCTATGTAACATAGTAGTGGATGTTCTAGCTGAAGTAATTAGGCAAGGAAAAAGAAATAAAAAATATTCAGCTTGGAAAGGAAGAATTAAAATTGTCTCTGTTTGCAGATGACATGATCCCGTGTGTGTGTGTGTGTGTGTGCACATGTGCGCAAGCATGTGGTTCTAGAAACTGCACCAAAGTAGTCTTAGAACTAGTAAACAAACTCAATAGAGTTACAAGGTAAAAGTCAACATATAAAAGTCAATTGTGTTTCTCCACAGTAACAATGAACCATCCAAATAAGAACTTAAGAAAAAAATCCATTTACAATAGTATTAAAAATAATAAAATACTTAGGTACAAATTTAAGCAAGGAGGCGAAAGATTTGTACACTGATAACTATGAAATATTGATGAAAGAAATTAAAGTAGACACAAATAAATGGAAAGATATCTCATGTTCATGGAAGAGTTAATATTGTTAAAATGTACATACTATGCAAAGAAATCCACAGATTTAATGCAATCCCTGCCAAAACTCCAGCAGCATTTAAAATAAAACATAGAAGAAAGAATCCTATAAGCCATTTGGAACCACAAAAGACTCCAAATAGACAAAGCAATATTGAGCAAGAATAGCAAAGCTAGAGGCATCACACTTCCTGATTGTAAACTATATTACAAAGCTACAGTAATCAAAACAGAATGGTATGGCATAAAAACAACCATATAGACCAGTGGAATAGAATAGCCCAGAAATAGACCCACACATATACAGTCAACTAATTTTTCATGAGGGTGCCAAGAATACAAAATGAGGAGAGGATAACTTCTTTAATAAATGATGCTGGGAAAAGTGGATATCCACATACAAAAGAATTAATTGGACCTTTATATCATACACAAAATTCAACTCAAATGGATTAAAGACTTAAATATAAGACCAATAACTATAAGGAAAAAGAAAACATAAGGAAAACTTTCCTTAACATTGGTCTTGGCAATTATTTTTAAAATATGATACTGAAAGCACAGGCAACAAAAGCAGAAACAAACAAATGGGATCATATCAAGCTAAAAAATCTCTGCACAGTTAAGGAAACAATCAACAAAATGAAAAGGCAATCTTCACAATGGGAGAAAATATTTGCAAACTGTATATCTGTTAAAGAGTTAATATTTTAAAAATATATACAAGGAACTCATACAACTGAAAGGTAAAAAATAATAATAACCTGATTTTAAAATGGACAAAGAACCTGAATCAATATATCTCAAAAGAAGACATACAAATGGCCTACAGGCATATGAAAAAGTGCTCAACATCACTAATCATTAGAGAAATGCAAACCAAAACCACCATGAGAAATCACCTTACACCTGTTAGAATGGCTATTAATTAAAAAACGAATGTTAACAAGTGTTGGCAAGGATGTGGAGAAAAGTGAAATTGTATACACAATTGTATACACAAATTGGTGCAGCCATTATGTACAGCAGTATGGAGATTCCTCAAAAACTAGAAAATTGAACCACCATGGAATCCAGTAATCCCACTTCTTGTTATATAAAGGCATTGAAATCAGAATCTTGAAGAGATATTTGCACTCCCATGTTTATTGTAGCATCATTTACAGAAGCGAAGATTTGGAATCAATCTAATTATCCAACAATGAATGAATGAATAAAGAAATGGCAGTATACACACACAAAAAAATACCATTCAGCCTTAAAAATGAAGGAAATCTTGCCACTTGTAACAACATGAATGGATTTGGAGAGCATTATGCTAAGTGAAATAACCGAAACACAGAAAAATATATACTACATCATTTCACTTATATGTGGGGTTTAAAATAGTCAAACTCATAGAATCACAGAGTAGAATGGTAGTTGCCAAGGGGTGGGGTGGGGGGCAAGATGGAAGATGTTGGTCAAGGGTACAAAGTTTTAGTTATGCAAGATAAAAAAAAGTTCTGGAGATCTACCATACAGCATAGTGTCCATAGCTCACCACACTATATTGCAAAGAAGGTAGTGTTTTCTTTCTTTCTTTCTTTCTTTCTTTCTTTCTTTCTTTCTTTCTTTCTTTCTTTCTTTCTCTCTCTCTTTCTTTCTTTCTCTTTCTTTTTTTTTGTCTCACTCTGTCACCCAGGCTACAGTGCAGTGGCACCATCGTAACTGCAGCCTTGACCTCCTGGGCTCAAGCAATCCTCCAACCTCAGCCTCCCAAATATCTGGGATCACAGGCATGTGCCACCATGCCTAGATAATTTGCATTTTTTTTAATAGAGATGGGGTCTCCCTATGTTGCCTAGCATGATCTCAAACTTCTGGGCTCAAGCAATCCTCTGGTCTCGGCCTCCTAAAGTTCTGGGATTACAGGCATAAGCCACCACACCCTACGCGTTAAGTGTTTTTACCTCTCTCAACAAAATAATAATAACAATGGCAGAAGGAAACTGGGAGGTGATTGATGTGTTTATGGCCTTGAGTTTGGCTCTTGTGTAAGGATATACATATAAAAAAATGAAATAGAATTGAGAATCCAGAAATAAACCTTACGCATATTGTCAGTTGATTTCAACAAGAGTGCCAAGACAAGGCAATGGGCAAAGAAAATGATGAAATCGGGAAGGGGAACATCACACACCGGGGCCTATCATGGGGAGGGGGGAGGGGGGAGGGATTGCATTGGGAGTTATACTTGATGTAAATGACGAGTTGATGGGTGCTGACGAGTTGATGGTTGCAGCACACCAACATGGCACAAGTATACATATGTAACAAACCTGCACGTTATGCACATGTACCCTAGAACTCAAAGTATAATAATAATAATAATAAAAGAAAATGATGAAATTGGACCCCTGCCTCATACTATACACAAAAATTAACTAAAAATGTATCATATACATAAATATAATAAGACTTGAGACTATAAAATTATTAGAAGAAAACTTAAAGGTAAATTTTCATGAGTTTGGTGTTAACCAGTGGTTCCTTGACTATGAAACCACAGTACAAGTGACAAAAGAAAACATAAATTGAACTTCATTAGACCAGTACTACCTTGATCCAAAACCAGATGAAGACACATCAAAAAAGGAAAACTATAGCCCGATATCAATGATTAATAGTGACGCAAAAATCTTCAACAAAATACTAGCAAGCTGAGTTTGACAATGCACTAGAAAAATCATTCATCTTGACCAAGTGGGATTTATCCCTGTGAAGGCTATAATCAAGGAACTAAACCAAGGAAGTAAACAGACAGCCCATAAGATGGGAGAAAATGTTTGAAAATTATATCTTTGATAAAAGACTTGTATTGAACATTTATAAAGAACACATAGCTCAATAACAAAGAGACACACAGACATAATATAAAAATGAACAAATGCTCTAAATTGACATTCTTCTAAAGAAGATGCACAAATGGCCATTAAACACATGAAAAGATACTCAATATCATGAGTCATTAAGGAAATAGAAGTCAGAAGCACAATAAGATATCACTTCACACTCACCAGAATGGCTATAATAAAAAGAAAACAGAAAATAATGAACAATGGCAAGAATATGAAGAAGCTGAATTCCTCGTACGTTGCTGGTGGGATGGGAAAATGGTGCAGCTACTTTGGAAAGCAGACTGACATTTCTCCAAAATATTAATCGGGAAGTTTGTTTGACCCAGAAATCCCTCTCCTAGGTGTTTACTCAAGAGAAATCAAACATATATCTGCACAAAAATGTTCATAGTAGCACTGCTCATAACAGCCAAAAGTGGAAACAGTCCAAATGCTAATCAGCTAATGAAGAGGTTAGTAAAATGTGATATATCCATAAAACAGAATATGTAATGCCAATAAACAACGAATGTAGTACTTATACAACTATAACATGGATGAAATTTGAAAACATGTTCAGTCAAAGAATCCAGTCACAAAAGGTCACATATTTTAAGATTCCCTTTATAGGAAATGTCCACAATAGGCAAATTTATAGAGATGAAACTTAGATTAGTGTTACCTAAGGCTGAGGATAAGAAGGAATAGGGAATGACTGCTAAGTTGTATGACTTTTCTTTTAAGAGGGAGGTAAATGTTCTATAAATTGGGTAGTGATGATGGTTATGCAACTCTATCAATTTTCTAAACCATCAGATTGTATACTTCAAATGGATAAATTTTGTGGTATATAAATCATACCTCAATAAAGCTGTTTTTAAAAATGAAAAAAGGAAAGCTAAAATGGCTACATTAGTATCAGACAATGTTAATGTTAAGACTAGCAATATTACCAGGAATAAAAAGGGCCATTGTATACTTATGAAGGGGTCTATTCACTAATGAAACAACAATTCTAAATGTGTGTGTACCTAACATCGGAGCTTCAAAATAGATGAAGCGAATACAAATCTTAAAACAAAATAAACAAATTCACATTTATAGTTGGAGATTTCAATATTCTTTCTACAAGCACAGAGAAATAAATATGTACAGTATATAGATTACTTGAGTTATACTATTAACCACTTGTCTTAATATATATAGATAATACAGCACCCAACAACAGCGAAACACAGTTTCAAGTACACATGCAACACTTGCCAAGATATACTACCATATTTCTGACTTGTAAAACAAACTTCAACAAATTTGAAGGATTTGAATCAGACAAAGTATGTTCTATAACCATACAGAATTAAATTAGAAATAACAGAAAGATACCCAGAAATTTTCTAAACAGTGTAAAATTAATAAATATTTCTGATTTTCCTTTTGAACAGGAAGGAGTAACAGGGAACAAATTTACCATCCCACTTGACATGGCTAAAAACAATCAATGTATATTAAATAATAGTTCTCAAGACATTGAATGCCATGCAACAAAGGATAGTGATCCCTGAAAGACAGAAAATGAATGAGATGAGCCAACAATTGTTCCAGCTTGCTGCCTGAAAGAGGTACCAAGGTGCAGTGCAAAGGATAGAAACCCAGGTTTTGCCCAGAATCCAGGCATTCTCTCTGAGTTGAGGAGATAGACCTAGAAGTCCTAGGAGTCCCAGAAAGCTAAAGTTCACAGGGCAGAGCAATTGAGAGGAGAGAGTCATACAGATAAAGAAATGAGGAGATCTGCAGAGTGTCCTTATTCATTGCTTAGATCAGGGCTGATGGATTTGTGTATGTAAGAACCCAAAGAGATTATAGAAATAGTACCTCACGTTCACATAAGGCAGAAAATAATTTCTGTACCTACCGCCAGAGTGAAAGACCTCATAATTAATGGGACATAGAGACGAATACTCAGAAGGGTCTTGTCTGAGTAGTGAAGAAAATGAACCCTAGACTAAATGCTGTTTTGGTCTACCTTGAAGTTTAAAAGGAAGACATGTAAGTACCAGTCTTTTTTCAAGTAAATTAGCTGCATCCTAGAACAAAGCTCAAGAATAGTTATAGAAATACAAAATATACAACACCTACAAGTCAAAATTCACATCTGACATCCAACCAAAAAATTACAAGATGAGCAATGCAGCAGGAAAACACTACCCATAATAAGGAGAAAACTCAGCTAATCAGAACAGACACAAAGCTGGCACAGATGATAAAATTAGTAGATAAGAACATTAAAATAGTCAATTTGCCTGTATCTCGTGTTCAAGAAGATAGAGGAAATACTGAATGAACACGTTAGCTGTAGAAATGGAATATACAAAAAAGACACAAGTCTAACTTGTAGAGATGTAAACCACATTGTCTGAGGTGAAAAGTACAGTCACTGGGAATAACAACATAATAGACATTCAAAATAAAAGATAAACAAAGATAAAGATATAGAAATCAAAACTCTCCAAAATGAAATACAGGGAGAAAAGAGATGGAAGTAAAAATGAGGAACATCATTAAGTTGTGGGATAATTTAAAGTAGCCTAATATACATGTGATTGGAGCCTCTGAAGAGGAGAGAGAGACAGAAAACTAAATATTTGAAGAAATAATAGTATAAAACTTTCCAGAATTGGTGAAGACTATAAAGCCACAGATCCAGTAACTTTAGCATGTCCAAGCACAACAAAGATGAAAAAAAAAAATACACTAAAGCACATCATAATAAAATTAACTACAGTAATTCATGAAAAGAAACTCTTAAAATAAGCCTAGAAGAAAGACACATCACGTAGAGGAAGACAGGTAAGGATGATAGATAATTTCTTTTCAGAAACCATGAAAGCTATAAGACAGTAAAACAATATGTTTAAAGTACTGAAAGAAGGACAAAGTAAATCCACAATTCCATATCCAGCCAAAATGTGTTTTTAAAAAAAGGGATAAAATAACATTTTAGGATACAAAAAAGCTAAAAGAATTAATCACTAATTACATATTGCACTAAGCAAATTGTACAGGAAGCCCTTCAGGTGTGTATCTATAAATATGGATGTGCCCAAAAGAAGGAAAACCACTGGGATTTTACCATATTAAAAGTAAAATACATGACATTTGCAAAAAATTGGGAGGGAGGAAATGGCATTTTTAGGATTCTTATGTGGCAGAGAAAATATGAATATGGTTCCCAGGATCTCTACTTCCTGTTTTTATGTACTGTGTAATCCACTCCCCTTGAGTTTAGGTGGGACATGTGACTTGCTTCTAGCTGATAGAATACGACAAGAGTAATGGGATATTATTCCGTTAATGAGGTCATGTTATATGGCAAAGATGATGAGCTGCCTCTCCTATCATTACATTGCGTTATAAAAGTCCTACCAGACTGGTAAGAGAGATTTTCTGCTAGCCTTAAAGAAGCAGACGAACATGTTATGAGCTGCCTATAGAGATAGTCACATGGTAAAAAGCTGAAGGTGGCCTCTAGGACCTTGGGGACACCTCCAGCTAAGGTAAGAAACAAAGGCCTTTGGTCATAGAGTTGCAAGGAAATTAATTAGGCCAACAAGTTTAATGATTTCAGAAGCAGATTCTTTTCTAGTTGATTCTCTAGATGAAAATATACTCAATCAAAACCTTGATTGCAGCCTATGAGACCCAGAGCAGAATATCTCATTAAGCCATGCCTAGATTCCTGACCCACAGAAACTGTGAGATAATAAATGTGTGTTGTTGTGTGTCGCTGCACTGAAGGTTGCAGCTAGTGCCCCAAGACAAAAAAATAAGAAGTGAGTCTTTATTCCAGACTCCGAAGGAATAAGAAAGACTTTATTCACAGATACCATAATCATCAATGTAGAAAAGCCAGCCAATTTTACAAAACAAAACATTATGACTGGTAATATACAAATTCAACTTACAAAATTTAATTTTATTTCTATATACTAATAATGAGTAATCAGAAGTTAACATTTTTTAAAATACCATTTACAAAATCATCAGAAATGTGAAATACAAATAATTCTGACAGCAGAGCTGCAAGATTACTGAAAACTATATGTTGCTGACAGATAATAAAAAATACCTAAATAAGTGGAGATTTACCTTGTTAGTGGGTCAAAAGAATCTCAGAATTGATCTACAGATTCAATGCAATACCAGTCGAAATCCTATGAGACTCCTTTGCATAAACTCATAAACCGATTCCAAAATTCCTATTTAAATGCAGAGGACCAAGAATACTCTAAACAACTTGGATAAAGGAGAATAAACTTGGTTGCTAAGACTATTCAATTTAAAGATTTATTTATAGTCATAAGGATAGTATGGTACTGACATAAAAATAAACAAATAGATCCTTCAAACAGACAGAATGTAGAAATACAGAAAAAAATGAATTATTAACTGATTTTTGATAAAGGTGTAAAGGCAATTCAGTGAAGAAATGGTAGTCTTTTCAACAAATGGTGCTAGAAAATGTGAATATCTATATGGAAGAAAAAGATAAACTTCAATCCATACCTTATACTATATACAAAATCAACTCAAGGCTGGCGGTGGCTCATGTCTGTGATCGCCACACTTTGGGAGGCTGAGGTGGGTGTATTACTTGAGCTGAAGAGTTCAAGAGCAGGCTGGGCAACATAGCTAAACTCCATCTCTACAAGAAATACAAAAATTAGCTGGGTGTGTTGGCACACCTGTAGTCCCAGCTACTTGGGAGACTGAGGTGAGAGGATCATTTGAGCACAGGAGATCCATCCTGTAGTGAGCCATGATCACACAGTTTGGGCAACAGAGTGAGACCCTGTTTGGGCAACAGAGTGAGACCCTGTCTCCAAAATATAAAAATAAAAATAAAATTTAAAAATCAACACAAAATAAATCATAGACAGAAATAAACAAACTAAAAATATATTTTCACATTGTTTCTTCATATGACATATTAATTACATTGATTGGCATTACTAGTCATTAGGGAAATGCAAACCAAAACCACAACAAGATGCCATTCAGACTCACTGGGAGGGCTACAATAAAAAAGTCAGATAACAAATATTATTGGCAAGGATATGAAGAAATTGGAAATATCAGACATTTCTGGTAGGAATGCAAAATGATGCAGTCACATTTTTTACAAAGTGTTTGGCAGTTTCTCTAATGTTTAAACTTACGGTTACCATATAACGAGCAATTCCACTCCTGGATACATACTTAAGAGAAATGAAAACATACCTCCACACCAAAACTTGTGTATGAATATTTACAACAGCAATATTTAAAATAGCAAAAACTGGAAACAACCCAATTGGTCCTCAACTAATGACTGAATAAATTAAAAGATAAAAAATTTCTAGGAAACAAGAATACAGGACCAGGAATAGAGTGACGCAAGTGAGGAGCCAAGGGTGCAAAATATAAGGACATCCTCATTCTCAGGGACTTGCACAATCCTCAGCGTGAGTTCCTCCTTAAATTTTGTGCCTTAGGCTCCTCATCTCCTCCCTCTAATGTCAACCTGAGAGAGACATCTTGTGATCTTGGATTAGGCAAAGATTTTTTAGAAATGACACCAAAAGCAAGATTCATAAAATTTTTTTAATGATAAACTAGACTTCATTAAAATTTTAAAGATTCTGCTCTCTAAAGGGCACAATTGAGAGAATGAAAGTCAAGTCACAAACTAAAAATATATATATATAATCCAGATTGTACAAAGAACTGTCAACATCCAATCAAAAATCTTAGTTAAAAATGGACAAAAGATTTGACCAGATACATGACCAAAGAAAGAGGAAAAATACAAAAAAAAAAAAGCTCTACATCATTATTTACTAGGTGCATGCAAATTAAACATGGTATAGCTATACAATTAATTGTTATTCAGCATTAAAAAGGAATAAAGTTCCGATACATACTATTAATATATATATAACGTATATGAAACTTAAAAACATTATGCTACATGAAAGAAACTGGTCACAAAAGATCATATATTGCATGATTCCAACTATGTAAAATATCCAGAAGAGGCAAATCTATTGAGATAGGAACTACTTTGGTTGCCTAGGATTTGGGTGATGGGGAGCATAGAGAGTAACTGCTAACCGCTACATGGTTTCTTTTTAAGGTGATGAAAATATTTTTATTTAAATTCTGGCAATGGTTGCACATCTCTGAAAATATACTAAAAGCATTAAATTGTACACTCTAGATGGTAAAATGTATATGAAAATTATATCTAAACAATTATTTCAAATAATTATGAGATTTCTGCTTAGGAAAAGCACATAAATCTTTATTTCCAAACTCCTACACATTAAGTACAACTATAAACTCTGGAAGTAACTCAAAAGACAACCAAAGACAAACTCTGAAAAGTGGAAGAGGAAGGTGTCTTGGTTTGGGACCATAGAACTAGGAAAATGAAATAGTGGCCAGTCATATTATGACCTCTTATCAACAGAAAATGGTGACCCAGGCCTGTCATTTCCTCACCACCAGCGTAGCAATGGAAGGTAGTCATAAAAGCTCATTTTTCCTCAGGATCATATAGAAGTGCTACCTACAGCAGATGAGCCAGATGACAGTGAAAATCAATAAGAGAAAAATATGAAAACACTTGGAAAGTAAATGAAACTAAACCAACCGTGAGTCAATAAGAATGTCTCAAAAGAAATTAAAAATGTATCAAACTGAATGAAAATAAATATTCACCATATAAACATTAGTGGTATACTGTTAAAGCAATGCTAAAATGAAAATAGATAGCATTAAATGCTTACATTAGAAAAGAGTAAATCAATAATCTAAGTTCCTGCCTAAAGGAAGTAGAAAGAGAGGAGAATAAACCAGACACAAGCGGAGGGGAGGAAATAATAAAGATATTAGTATAAACAAAATTGAAAATAGGAATATAATAGAAAACAAAAATGAAACAAACAGCTGGTTCTTTGAAAAGAGCAATAAAATTGAAAAATCTACCACAAGATTAACACCCAAACAAAGAGAAAAGACACATATTACTAATATGAGGAATGAAACAGACTATCACTACAGACCCTGCAAACATTCAAAGGATGATAAGATAATACTAAGAACAAATTTAATCTCATAAATTTTGCAACCTAAAAGAAATGTACCTAATCTTTAAAAACATAAAATAAAATAATCTGAATAGTTTTATAGTACTTAAAGAAATTAAATTCTTTAATTCATAATTTTTCATAATTTCTAAAGTTCCCAAAAAAGAAATCTCTACTCCCAGATGGTTTCACTGGAGAATTCTACCCAATGTTTAAAGAAGAACTAGCACCAACTCTATGCAATCTTTTCCAGAAAACAGAGGAAAATTACCAATTTCCACTGCATTTTATGAGGCCAGTATTATCTTGATACCAAAACTATAAAAAAAAATACAAAAACAGAAAGTTACAGATCAATTACGGATCATTAATCTAGGCACAAGAATTCTCAAAAAAATTAGCATACTGAATTCATCAATGTAAAAATAAACAACTTAAATACCATGACCAAGTAGAATTTATTCCAGATATATAAGCTGGTTCCATATTCATAAATCAACCATTGTAATCCATAATATCTACAGGCTAAATGAAAAATCATATGATCATATCAACAGAAAAAATATTTGACAAAATCCAACATTAATTCATGATAAAAAGCAAAAACCTCTTAGCAAGATAGGAATAGAGAGGCACAATCTCAACTTAACAAAAAGCATCTATTATACAAAAGACCTACACCTAACATCATAATTAATGGTGAAACACTGAATGCTTTTTCCTCAAAGATGAAGAAAAATGCAAGGATGTCCCCTCTCACCACTATTATTCAACATAATATTGGAAAGTCTGGTCATTGCATTTAGATAAGAAAAAGGAATAAAAGGCATATAGATTGGAAAGAAAGATATAAAACTGCCATTATTTTCAACTGACATGGTTGTCTGCATAGAAAAATTCCAAGTAACCTATTAAAAAACATTCTCTTGGCCGGGCACAGTGGCTCACGCCTGTAATCCGAGCACTTTGGGAGGCCGAGGCGGGTGGATCACAAGGTCAGGAGATCGAGACCATCGTGGCTAACATGGTGAAACCGCATCTCTACTAAAAAATACAAAAAATTAACCGGGCGTGGTGGCAGGCGCCTGTAGTCCCAGCTGCTCAGGAGGCTGAGGCCACTGCACTCCAGCCTGGGCGACAGAGCAAGACTCTGTCTCAAAAAAAAAAAAAAGCACTCTCTTAAAACTAGTAAGTAAGCTCATCAAGGTCACATAAGACAAGACCAACACACAAAAAATCAATCCCTTTTCTATATATTAACAATGAACATGTAGAAACTGACATTAGAAATGCAATATTAGACATGTCTGGTTCCAGCTCCAACGTATAAACAGGTTGGAAGTTGTCACTTCTGTCCTACAACAAGAAAAAACTGGACAAACTAAAAATCGACAACTTTTCTTGACCCATCAGATAACTGAGGTCACAGGGCAAACTACTATCTCTAAATCTGGAGAGAAAGCCACGTTCAAAAATCTACAGCAACTGAAATCTGCTTAACTAAAACAGAAGCTACTGGAACCATAAGATGGTAAAAACATTTAAATGGTAGTTCTGAAAAATTGCTAAAAGGCTGAGTGTGGACTACTGTGAGAGTCAGAAACTCATAGGATCCACAGTCTTAGGCGGATCCTCACATTTTTTAATCTACTTTCCCTTCTAGGAACCCCATCAGGTTCTTACAATGAGGATACAGGATCCAAGAAAAGTCTCCTTATGGTGCTGGAGAGATAGTAGAAGAGTAACCATTCTGAAATACATCTAGAGTCCTCTCCATAACAAATGCTAATTCTCCAACGTAATTCTGAAACTTTATCCTAGCTGAGAGAAGAGAATTCGTCTACACTCCCGCATCTTCCAGCCTTCCTGTCTCACTTGAGGGAAAAATAGCAAACAAGGATCAGACTGTTAAAGAAATAGATTGGAAACACTGCAGGCAAAGAATGGAACAGGAGACAGGAGGGGAAAAGCTCTGTCATTAAAGAAACACTTGTAAAAGTCACATTCCAAAGACACAGATCCATTAAAAGACAGATGTAATCAGAAGATTATAAAATATCCCCTGATCCACACCTTAACACCATACCAACAGGGCTCCAGTATTATAATAGTGAGTTGCAATCGAAAGAGCTGCAAGACACAGACTCTCTCTCAGAGGAGTACTTAGGAAAGCACAATGTTAATTGGGGAGACAAAAACAAGAACACTAGAAAAGTTTAAGCCTGAGGCACCGATAGTTACAGAAAAGATTAAACAAAGCCCAATTCTTGCCAGATTAACATGAATCCTCAGACTAGAGGTTTACTTACCTTAATTCCTGACATCAGATACAATATGTTCACCTTTCAACAAAAATTACAAGGCACACCAAAAGGCATGAAAAATCATAGTCTGAAGAGACAATGCAAGCATCAGAACAAGACTGATATAAATGTTGGGATTATCAGACAGGAATTTAAAATAACTATGGTTAATATGCTAAGGGCTTTAATCAAAAAAAGTAGACAACATGTGAGAACAGATTAATCATGTAAGGAGAGAGATGGGAATTCTAAGTAAGAGTTTTTAAATGCCAAAAATGAAAAAACACTAGCAGAAATGAAAGATGCTTTTAATGGGCTCATCAGTACAAAGGGCACGGCCAAGGAAAGAATGAGTAATCTTGAAGATAGGTCAACAGAAACTTCTTAAACTAAACTAAAAAAAAAAGAATGAAAAAAGAAAAGAGCATCCAAGAACTATGAGACATTTTCACATGATGTAACATGTGTAAATAGATTACCAGAAAGAGGAGAGAGAAAGAAACAGAAGAAAGATTTGAAATAATAACGGTACATCGATTTCTAAAATCAACGATAGACATAAAGCCACACATCCCCGAAGTTCAGGTGACACCATATAAATTGCCAAGAGTCATACTTAAGCATATCATATTCAAGCTGCAGAAAACCAAAGGTAATGAGAAAGTCATGAAAGAAGCCAGAGGGGAAAATACTTTGCCTGTAAAGGAACAAGGATAAGAATTATAGTGGACTTCTCACCAGAAATCATGCAAGGAGTGGCACAAAAGCAATTCAATGGAGAACAAATAGTCTTTTCAACAATTGATGCCAGAGCAATTAGATATCCACATGAACAGACATTTCACTGAAGACTACACAGATGACAAATAAACACATAAAAGATGTTCAATGTCATTAAGCATCAGATAAATACAAATTTAAACCACAATGAGATATCGCTACACAACTATAATGATGGGCAAGATAAAAAGAAATAGTGACAAGACCAAATGCTAGCAAGCATGCAGATACATTGCTGGTGTGAATATAAAGTTGTGTAACTACTCTGGAAAGTGGTTTGTCAGTTTCTTATAAAACTAAACATGCAATTGTGTGCAACCCAGTAATTGCACAGCTGGGCATTCATCCAGAAAACTGAAAACATATGTCCACTCAAATTCTGTACACGAATGTTCATGGTGGTCTTATTTATAATAGCCCCAAACTGGAGAAACAGCCAAAATGTCCTCCAGTAGGTGAGTGGTTAAACAAACTATGGTACATCTATACCATGAAATACTACTCAGCAATAAAAAGAGATGAAGTAATCATGTTGAGTAAAAAAAAGCCACTCCCTGAGCTGAGATCCGGCCACTGCACTCCAGCCCGGGCGACAGAGCGAGACTCCGTCTCAAAAAAAAAAAAAAAAAAAAAAAAAAAAAAAAAAGCCACTCCCAAAAGCTCACGTATGTATGATTCCATTTATATAACATTCTTGACATGACAAGATTATGAAAATGGATGACAGATTATTTACCAGGGGTTAGGAAAGGGGGTGGTGGGAATGAAAGGTAGATTTGTCTATTTTACTATTAAAGGGCAACAGGAGGAGTTCTCATGATGATGGAACTTTGCTGTATCTGGACTGTATCAATGTCAATATCTTAGCTGTGATATTGTACTGTAGCTTTATAAAATAGTACAACTAGAGAAACTGGGTAGAGGATATACAGGACTTCTCTGTATTGTTTCTTAAAACTGCATGTGAACCTACAATTATCTCAAATAAAAATGTTTAATTTTAAAAATATAAGTAAAACATCAGGAGATGGTGGTGTGGTGGTGTCACTGAGACCGAGGAAAATAAGTGTACTACCAATGTTTACTGAATGTAATAATAGGTGGTGGCTTTTGCCACCATTTTATTAGAGTAGTGAGAATAGAAGCCTGATTGCTATGGACTGAAGAATAAATGGGAGGTAAGAAGGAAGATAGAGACCGGGCGTGGTGGCTCACGCCTGTAATCCCAGCACTTTGGGAGGCCGAGGTGGGCGAATCACTTGAGCTCAAGAGTTCAATACCAGCCTGGTCAACATGGCAAAACCCCATCTCTACAAAAAATACAGAAAAAGTTAGCTGGGCATGGAAGCATGTGCCTGTAGCCCAAGCTACTTGAGAGGCTGAGGGAGGAGGATGGCATGAGCCCAGGAGGCAGGGGTTGCATTGAATCACAGTTGTGCCACTGCACTCCAGCCTGGGTGACACAGATGAGACCCTGTCTCAAAAAAAAAAAAAAAAAAAAAAAAAGAAGGAAGATACAGAATAGAATAGACTCTTCTTTCAATGAGCTTGGCAAAAAGAGCAATATAGTAATTGTTACAGGGTGGTGATGGATCAAGGAATTGTTTCTAAGATGGGAGACACTTGATCATGAGAATATCCTGAAGTAAGTAAACTAGTAGAGAAGGAGAGATTTAAAAATCAAGCAAGAGAACTGAGATAATAGTGTAAGCAAGGTTTTAGGGTTGAGGATAATGGAGAAGGAAAGCGGAGGAGAGACAGAGCAAGGGAAAAGAAACTAGAATAGAAACTTCTACGCTGAAGGAGTGCTATATAATAAGAAGTAGTGCTATGCAATATGAAGTGAGAGTTAGTGAAGCCAAAAAGACCTTTGTAGGTGTAGGGGCAAGGAGCTGAAGTTAGCCTCAATCTCCTTCATGAAGTAGGAGTCTGAGCCATTGTATGGGGTGTGGTGAGGGTAGAGTGAAAGGGGCTGTTGTTTGAGAGGAGTGATGAAAAAACTTGGAGTACAGATAGGAGGAAAATTGGAGAAAGAGATGACCTGGGGTGCGTGAAAGGATTGCAGGGTGGCCAGAAGGGCCAGCTGAGGTTGGAAATTCTTGGCGTGCTGCTCCTTTCTCCCACAGTGGTTATTATGGAATCGGAGAAAGCATTTGTTTGGAAAGACCCAAAACTGGGGCTAAATAGGGCAGATGTGGCATTTGGAGGGCAAGGGGATGATGAGGCAGTTAATACTAAATCAATATGCCCCAAATTTTGGCTGGACAGGGAAAATAGTGAAGAGAAAAGGAAGGTTTTGGGCACTGGACCCCTCAGGGAAGCCAAAGAGCAAATGGCATGGACCCAGCCTTCATTAGGAGATTTGGGCCTCAGTGGGATATTGGAGTTGAAGCCACGCCCAGTGATGCCAGGTGACTGGGAGTGGTTAAGGTACTAAGAAGTTAAGGGTCAGAGAGGTGTGAGGCCAGGGTATATGGGGTAAGTCTTCCATGTGTAGATTGTTGGCGGCACCCAGAATAAGGACAGGACTTGGAGTGTCAGGAAGCCTATGAGCTGGGTCCTTACAGTGTGGAGAACAGCAAGGACAATGCCCACATCTACAACTACTCTCAGGCCCAGTCCCTGGGGCTGGTTAGGAATTGGCACTGGGAAAAAAATGTAAGATTAGGAGAAAACCTGGTTTCAGGGAAGGCCAGAGAGTGAAGGCAATGTTTTCAAATAAACTACTTTCTTCTTTGTTATCTGGTTGGTTTGTTTTGAAGCTGAATGATGAAAGCACACGTAAACTTTTCACAGGACACATTTTACTTTTTTGACCCCGTAAAGTCCTGGAAATGCAGTCAGAAGGTCTGTCTGAATCTTACTCCCAGATCTCTGACCTTTCCCAAGTCTGAGCCCTAGTGTGACTATTCATATAACAAAAAGGTTGGAATGGGTGAGCTCCTACATTTTCTTCTGCCTCTGATATCTGTAAGCCCCAGGTATAACTGCTAGAATCTGCCTGAAATATCAGTTATTGTCTAATAGCCTGTCCTTTCTGGAGAGAAAGGACCTGTAAGGAAGAAACCTGAAACTTGCTTGTTGAAAGTCCAAACCCCAATATAAAAAAATTGCTGCAGACATCACAATGCATCTTTGAGTCTGAGGCAAAATCCCAAGATGAATGGGCCAGTATAATCTAGTGTTTAAACAATCCAGCTTTAAAGACTGGCTGTTTTTCCACTAACCAACTGTGTAATTTGGGCAGGTTATTTAACCTCTCTGTACCTCGTTTTCTTCGAGAATACATTGAAGATGACAGTAGCATATATTTCATAGTGTTATTGTGAATATTAAATTAAATGATGAACGTAAAGTTTTTAACAGTGTCAGACACTTTGGAAGACCTTGACATGTTTTACCTATCATGATTATTATTATTTACAGAATGTATTAGTGTAGGAGGGGACAATGCTACAAGTCTTCAGTTTGTAAAGCTCTATGCAAGGAAATATCCTAAAGCAAAATGTGTAAAAGTAAATAACACAAACCATTCCACTTTCTAAGGCCCTGTATCTAACATGGAAAATTTCCAAGTATGTCATGAAGCCATAAGTTTTCAAGAAAAGTTGAAAGTCTTATCAATCAGACAGCAGTGTGTTCTTCCTCTGACCCTTGGAAGTCATATGTCTGCCGATGTTTCTAGGATTTTATTTTTCACTGATTCAGGGGGAATTTCTCAGTTGAAAATACCTAGTGGTCTCCTCATTTATTTCACTCCCTTCCCCCTTATAGGCTCTCCTCTTAAGCTTCCTTTGCTTCCCCTACTTCTCCTTCATCTCCCCTTAACCTTTTCTACTTTAATATTAATACTTCCACTCCCTTTATTCCATTATAGCCCTTCCCCATTATTCTATTTTACTTCCCCTTATTCCACCTCACCCCCCATTTATTCCACATCAGTCCCTCCCCTTTATTCCATATCATCCTCTCCCCTTTATTCCACCTCACTCCACCCCTCATTCCATGTCACCCCCTTCCGTTTATCCCATGTCATTCCCTCTCTATTCCATGTCTCCCCCTCCCACTTATTCTACTCTATTCCCTCCCCTTTACCCCAAATCACCCTATTCCCTTTTTCCCACTTCACTCCCTCCTCTTTATTACACATCACTCCACCCCCTCATTTATGTCACCCCCTTCCCTTTATCCCATGTCATCTTCTTCTCTTTATTCTACATCACCCTTTCCTCTTTATTTCTGTTCACCTCTCCTTTACCCCTTCAGCTCTCTACTCAGAGCTTCCTAACTCACCCCTCAAATTAAAAGAAAAAAAAAACACAGTAAGCCATGAATATGCTGCTGTCACAATACAGATGTTTATTAATGATTAAATGCCAGAGAGGTTTTAACAATCACAAATCTTTGAGCTCAGCAGTTGTTACCCATTATATGATCAATTTCTATCCCTCAATACAATACATTCTTCATTCTATGGACCTTAGCAGTTGTTACCCATAATATCAGCTGTAATTTTGGATGTCATACATAACCCATATCTGTGTGTTACCAGAGCATGTCCCACAATTTTGTATTGTCCTGTATAAAGGAATTACAGAGACGATAGTTAAGAACATTTATAATCAGGTGACTTTAGCTACTTGGAACTATGTGTCCTTACCTAACTAGCTATTTTGCTGACAACAGGGTGTGAACATCAATTGTCTTTAACGCAGATCCAGGTAATAAAATCTAATTTTTCCTCTAACTTTGGATGCCAGAAACACTAATTAGATCTACACTTGAGGTTTCTCTGTTAGGGTGACCTGAGCAAAACTGCACAGAATTTTGGGAGAGGCCATTTGGCAAGCCATTGGTCTGAATAATTTGGAGGGGGAAATCCTAAGGCAGTGGAATTGCTGCAGGGACATGGCTATGCATTGGTGTGACATGATTTCGCATGAATTTTTTGTCAGTTGTCAGTAGGCTGACCTAATGTTCTAGCATGCCTCTTGAGGGCCTTTCCAACTGAGCTCTTGGGAGGAGGGTAGGAAAGTCAGGGAAATCATGCAATCCCATTTGGGGAAGGGAAAGCACCTCAAGATTTGTGAGGTTTCCTGGGAAAGGTGTTTACCGCAAATGTCACATCAATTAAAGGGAAGTCTGCAGAGAGAGAGAGAAAGCCAAGATCAGGGGTAAAAGAGAAAGGCAAGGTAGTACCGGGGAGCTTGGGCATGATACAGAAACAGCTCTGCTTTTACCAGCTGAAGAGACCAAGCATCCCCAGTGAAGGGTCTGGCAGTGTGTTTGGAATTCTCATCCTGACCCGAGCATCAGGTGGAACTCCCTCTTACCTTCAGATCTTCACCTTCAACTCTCTCCTTAATGTTTCCTGTGACATCCCAGATCTACCCCCCCTCTTTTCCCCTGTCTGGCACCTTATAGAAGGAAAATCATCTAAGGAAAGAAGTAGCTGACGCCAGTTTTGGCCTCCTTCTCCCGGGGCACACGGAGCAATGGGCGGTCTTGCTCCAGAATGGGGGGGTTACCCGCTCCTTCCTCATCATCATGGGAACGGGCAGTGCTGGGAGGCACAGCTGCCTCCTCAGAGGAACCTGGAAAATAGTAACAATGTTAACTCCTTATGTTTCTAGACCTTGTACTTTGCACATCACCCAAGGCACTAAGACCTAATTTTGAGTTTCAAATACAGTATGAGGCAAGAAGGTAGGACAGGAATGATTATCCGCATTTGACATGTAAGAATACTACAACCTGACAGCAGAACACAGATCTCTGAATCTAGGACCACTGTGGGAACTGGCAAAAGAGCTGAGTTAGGAAAGAGAAAGAGTAAGACAGATACCCTGTGCTCAGAGGGAATGTATAATACTACCAAGGAGACGGGTAAGAGGGCGACCTCCTAATAACCTCCACCACCCTGCAAGTAACCTGACTAATTTTACCAAGCAAATGAGTAACAAAACTAGAGCTGAAAGCTTACAGCACTGCATGGAAGAGAGAAAGCAGGTGTTGCTCTTCAACAGCTCTGGGGAGGACTTGTAGTCCATGACTTGGCTAGGCTGAGACTTGTTTTTAAGGAGAGTGGTATCTACAGGGAATGCAACATCTGCATCTTTATGAAACTGAATTGCCTTTGGATTCTGAACCTCTTTAGAGTCTAAATCTTTAGGCATTGGGACTTCTTCCACATTCATGACTTCTTCAAGGTTGACAGCCAGGTCTTGTGGAGGGTCTGGAATTGTACTGAAAATGGAGACATCTTCAGTTTCTGGAGCCATAGTGGTAACTTCTTCTTCAAATGCATTGACTTGGTCTTTCTGATAATCTTGAACTTTGTTGCAAATTTGGGCATCCTTAGGTTTTGGAGCCACATGGAGAACTGAATCTTCTTCAAGACTGGGGCTTTCTTCAGAGTCTTGGTTTCCACCAACATCAGAGGCTTCTTCACATCCCGGAATTTCTTCAATATCTGAGGCTTCTTCGTTGTTTGGGACTCCACTCACATCTGAGGATTCTTCATGGTCTTGCATTTCGTCAAAATCAGAGACATCTTCAGGGCCTGTGACTACTTGGAGAGCTGGGACCTCTTCAGGGCCTGCAATTTCATTGGTCTCTGGGGCTTCTTCAAGGTCTGGAATTTCTTTGGTGTCTGAGGCTTCCTCGTCATTTGGGATTCCATCAAAACCTGAGACCTCTCCAAGATTGGGATCTTCTTCAGAGTCTGTGAGTCCATTAACCTCTGGAGATTCTTCATGATTTGTGATTTCACATCCACCAGGGGCTTCTTCAGGGCTTGGGACCACATGAAGAGCTGAGACTTCTTCAGAATCAAGGTCTTCTTCAGAGTCTGAAATCCCATTTACCTCTGGGGCTTCATAGTCTGGGATTTCTTCAGCATTTGAGGCTTCATCATTTGGAACTTCATCAACAGCTGGGACCTCTTCAAGACTGGGATCTTCTTCAGAATCTTGGATTTCGTCATTATCTGAAGCATCTGCATGGTCTGGGATTCCATTGTTTGGGATTACATCAAGATAGGGAACTTCTGCAAGGTTAAGATTTTGGTGGTCTTCAAAATCTGGTCCTTCTTCTAGGTTATGGTTTGGGTTTTCTCCAGGGTTCAGGATTTCTTGCACACCTGGGGCTCCTTCAAGGTCTGGGACCATCTCAAAATATGGCATTTCTTCAAAGTCTGGGATCTCAATGAGTTCTGGAATTTCATAATCTGGTTCTAGAATATCTCCAAGGGAAGGATGATCATCAAAATTTAAAGTGTCATCATTATCATCATCATCGTCTTCCTCACCAAGCTCTGGTATTCCTTCAAGATGTGGGCCCTGAATCTCAAAGTTATTTGGGATTTCTAGACCTTGAGCTTCCCCCAAAGACTACTCCTTGATTAAGATATTCAAATACTAGCTCTTCATCTTCCTCAGAGGACTCATCTTCCTCAAGGGGCTCACCTTCAGCAACGACCTAGCCTTCAAAAAGGGCCTGACCTTCAGCAAGGGACTGACCTTTGGCAAGGGTCTGACCTCCAGCAGGGAACTGACCTTCATCAAAAGGCTTGCTTTGAGCAAGGACAGCAGCCCGGGCTTCAGCAGAGGTTTCCACTGGATCAGAAAGTAGTGCATCCTCTTCCATCTTTATGCGTGCACTCCTGAATGGGAAGGATTTTGAAAAAGTCAATTTGTGTACTTGCATTACTTAATATAAGGATGGTCGGGAGTTGGAAAACCCCATAGTAGAAGGTGCTTCAGGCTAAGCATAAACAAACCCAAAAAACACTCACTGGATCTTCCTCAAGTTCCTGCGTCTGATAAAATCAAGCGCTTCCGGGCTGGACTTCCACACACGCTTAGCAACCTGCCTCTGAATATGGGGAGGCACCTGAGGGTAGAATTAGCAACATTAGCCATCATTACACAGCACCTTTTCATTTATACTCATCTCTTTCAGGTACCCGGTACTAAAGGTACCAAGGCCAGCTAATGTGGGAGGAATTTCTAGACTGGATGATTTTGTGGCTGCCTGTTTTGGCTACCCTTAAAGATGCAGGTACAACTGTGCCTTGCCTTGTGAACAGGAGAGGGATGTGTAAAACAAGTGCATCCAAAACTTTCACCTACCTGGAAGAGGACATCCCAGTTATCAATCATGGCACGGACCACATTGACAGAAGCAACATAGTGATCAATCCCCAGCTTTGTTTTCCTGGACTCTCTCTTGCCAAACTTTCCCTTTTTCAGGAGAGCAGATCCAAACACCAAGGCCAAGTTGGTGGAAGTCATACGGTTGCCTGGGACCTAGGTAAAGGAAAGCAGAAAGTGATTGACACTGAGGTAGTACTGGGAGTTGTACAAATGAATATGTCTCTTTTTATTCTTGTTTCTCTCTCTCCTCTCCATCCACCCTCTTGCTGATATACTCCCACATATGTCCCATACTACAGTTTTCACTACTCTTTCCCAGATCTTTTTACCAACTGTCCATCAATGCCAATTGAGTCCTCGCAGTTCTCCGTGATTTTATGCAGGGCCGTCAGCAGACGCTCCAGGGTATCACTGTGGCAGGGTGGCATCAGGTAGACCAGCAACTGCAGGGCAGAAAGCTGATCCTGGGGCTTTAAAGCTAGAGGAAGGAAAACAGGGACTGTCTCAGGGGGATGGTCCTGGCCACAGACTGATACCAAGGGAGGTGAGATTCTGCTTGAAACTTGCTGGCAGTTATGGAGAAAGTACCCAGGCATCTTGCCTTTGCTCATTTCCAAAGCATTTGAGCTCAGGAACTCTGAAAGCAAGAAGTGCTCCCATAAAAACCAGATCTCCTCTACAGAACCTGGTTTTTTTTTTGTTTTTGTTTTTTTTTTTTTTTTGGCCTGAGAGGGCACACACATCTTCAAGAAGCTCTAGAGAAATATCCAAGCAACAGACTTATAATGGAACATTTTGAAATACAAAGAAAGTAACCCAAATAAGTTTTTTTATTAACATTTTATTTTTAATTGACAGATAGTAAGTGTATATATTCTGGAGAGGTTTTTTCATCTTCTTATGTTCATTCTGCCTTAGTTCTTCGAAGTCCTCCAGCCTGAGCTCTGTCCCTAGAACCCCTAGACCCCAATAATATTTCCTTTCCTTGCCCTAGTAGGGAGGTCAGAAGACTCACTTGCTGTCAGGAGGAATGACATGTACAGATCATCTGGCAGCAGAGAGTCCTTCATGTCACGGAAAAACTCCTTGAGGAGTGCAGCCACATCATGCACATTCTGATTGTCATCCAGCACTACATCCAGACCTTGATCAAATTCTTCACGGAGCTAGGAAAAGGAGAAGACATGGACTATCTGCCTGGCCCACCAGAGGCTCCATCTTGGTCATTCCTTCAACAGGTTCCAGGCTTCAGTGGAAGTAGCTGGTAATATGGTGGGCCTGGGGGCTGCAAAGAAGACCCTGCTCCTCCCCCCATCAGGTAGTCAGGTCTATGGGGGAACCCCACCTCCTCCTGCTCTTTCTTATTGGAGGAACAAACATGTAAACATAACCAATTTACCTGACGCACTCTCTGCACGGAGTATTCAAGGGTAAAAATCCCCACTGTGCTTAAGCCTGAAAGAAAAGACCAGGGGATGCTAAGCATCTCTGAATCCCTTTCCCATGGCATTTCCCTTCTTCCCCCCACTCCCGCCCCCGCATCCCGACCTCCACTGGGTGTCAGGGGAATGTTATCCAAGCCCTTCATCCTCGACCTCCTTTCTCCCCCCATTTCTAGAACATCCCTCCTTTCCCTTTGCCTCCTTCCTTGATTTACCCATTTGCAGCTCCCTTACCATGTTTTTCAATGAATTGGCAGCAAGCCTCAACAACCTGGGGGATTTGTTTCGCAATCGGATTGAGGCTCATCTTCCTTTTGGATCCCAGAAGTCGTTGGCCAATTGGAAAGGAAACTTTTGAAAGCTGCAGGGTCTGCAGCAGCAGGGCCCCGTCTTCCAGCTCAGCCAGGCTATCCACAGACACCGCACCCTGTGGAGAAATCCAGATTATCTTAAAATGGGCAATAAAGAGAGTCAATTAGGACCTTCCTGAGTACTGTATGTATGACATTCAGAACAAGATACATTCCCTTTGTGGCAAGCCAAGGACAGCACTTCAACATATTGTGTTCAGCTCCCCCCTGCCTCTGAGGGCACAGGCCTTGACCCTCCGGCCTCACATTCCTGCATACCTCAGGAGAGGCCCCTGCCTGAAACCTGGAGGGTTTAACTCACTCGACGCCCACGGCGAGTGAACTCCCGGGGCAAGGTGGGCTCATTCCGCCTGCGACTGAAAAAGCGCCGGATGCGGCCAAACACCCTTTGCACCACGTTTCCCCGACGACGGCCCGCAGCCTGACCGGTGGCTTCTTCAACCTGCATCGCGGCTGTTAGTTCAAGATGTTTGCGGCGGGCAAACTCGTTCACCAGGACCTCTTCCAGGCGAATGCCAAATGTCTTGAGTGATACAGCTGAGGAGCCACGGAGAGAAAGAATGAGAAACGTCAAAGCCTCGCAGCGCTTAAATCCGGAGGAACTGCAGGGGCTGTAGCACTCCTCCCAGCAACCACTCGCAGCCAACCCCACCTCTCCAGACCCGCAGCGCCCCTCCCTGGGGAGCTAGCCAAAAAGACCCCGCAGTGGTTTGGCGAAAGGACTCAGCTCCACTCAACCACCCCGACGAGGCTCGAGGTCCCTGCCTTAAATTTTCCCTGGGGGTGACTACCTTGAGGCAAAGAGGGAGATTTCTTCGGGTATATCTGTGTGGGGTGAGTCCACCAGAAAGGTCTGAGAGGACCGTGCCAAGCACCTACAGCTACTGCGCCATTTCCTGATATCACCCCCTGTGGGGTTTGGGAGCTGAAGAGAGTGTCTCCTGGGACGGTGGACGCCTCCCAGTCTCCAATAGCCAGGGCCACACTACACAGGAGGTTAGCACTCTATTTCTTTTCTAAAGAAAATAAAAGAGCCCCCTCACCCCTCTGTTGTCCTCTCAAAATCAGAAACCACTTATCCAAGGTGTTCGGACGGTCAGTAGGCAAAGCTACGGGAAGAGAAAAAGAAAAGATACACTTAAAAATAGGACTTGATAAGTGACTAAAATATCCCAACGCACTGACCTGCAGCAGAGGGAGGGGGTGGCAAAGAGGCGAGCTCTGTCCAGCGGGCGAAAAGTAATTAGCTTTCTGTGAGCCTCAGTTTCCCCACCTAACAAGGCCAAGCCTATCTCACTTGTATCAGACTCCAAGAATTTAACCAAACCAGACAATCTAATGCGCCACGTGCGCACCGCGCATCTTGCTACGCACCCGTAGTCCCTCAATACAACACTTAAAACATAAATTCCGGGGCTCTGAAGCCCCCAGATCACACAACAGGAGAAGGGAGGGAGGGGCTCTCCTGCAGCGCCACCGCGGGTGAGGGTCGCCAAGTTACCGCGGGCGCGCTCGCACCAGGTTGCCGTCGGCTCCCTGCGCTGCGGTAGGAGAAGCGGCGACACCTGGCTGTCCCCGCACTCCGAATCTGGCATCAGTGACTGCCAGCGGGGGCTCCTAGCCCTTTGCTTCACTCAATTCAAGCTGCGTTCGCCGTGTGCGCCTAGCGAAGCTGCCACCCCCAGCACTTTCCAATACCTCTGGGGCGCGCCTGGGTCCGCGCTACCCGCTTGGGCTCCGCTGCCAAATCCGCGCGCGTACCCCTGAGATTCCCTGGTGCGCTCGAACCTCGTCCTGCGCCGCGTCCTTCTCGCTCCCCGGCAGCCAGCTGAGGTGGGCAGCGCTGGCCGCGCACCTCCTGCCGCCGCCCCCGCGCCCGCACCGCCCTCCCGCTCACCGCCCGGCTAGGAGCGTCTCTCTCTCACACACTGTCTCGCTATCTCCCTCTACTCTCTGTCTCTCGATCGCGCTGTCTTTATCTCTCCCAGTTCTCTCCAGAGTGTCCCTCTGCGCTTCCGTCTCGCTCTGCCTTATTCTCGCACCGCACCTGGTGCGTCTGTCTCTTCACCGGCCCTCTGTCCACCTGTCTGTCCCTGATATCTGCCTTCTGTCTTACTGCCCCTCAACCCCCAGCCTTCGACCAAACTCAACTAATTTTTACCCCTTCCGCAATTCAACAAACAGCCTTCAACTCCGGCTTCTTCAGTTCCCCAGACGCCAGGAGAACTGACCAAGTCCGAGATCAGGCGTGAGCCCCTCCCTCCCTCCTAGACCCCTAATCCGCCCCGTCCTGCCCGGAGGGTCCACTCTCCCGAAGGCGAGGATGCCACACTCCGGGGTACAGCTTACCTCTGTTAGGTTTGAATTCGGAGAGGAAATTTCTGGCCACGAGTTCGTGGTAAGCAGTCTCTTGCAGCTTCAGACGCTCCAGCTCGGAGAGGCTGTGTATTGATACCATCTTCGTCCTGCGGTCGGGGTTGTGTCCTGGGGCTCCTCCCAAGACACTCACTAAAAAAATGAAGGCGGACAACAACAGCAAAGGGGGCATGATTCTGGGGCACAGTGCCCTTGCTGCCTTCAGAAAAGGAATGCAGCCACCCATTCTGGAATCGGATGATTATCAAGGCTGCATCATCCAATTGTCACTGGACCTGGTGGAGAGAACTATGGGGGTGGGGGTAGAGGGGGAGGGAAAACTGGGAGGCGGCTTCACCCTCAAGCAGAGCAGCCTCTGGTTGCTTTTGCTAAAAAAGAAAAAAAAATTCAACTTCAAAAAATCAGCCCTTAACAGATAGTCCAGGAAAAAGAAAACCTAATTAGAAAAAAAAAAAGTACGAAGAGAGAAAACACGAAGAAAAAATAAAAGAGAAAAACATTTTTTAACAAAAGCACTTTGAAACAAAAATTAAAAAGTATTTTCCATTAATTAATCAATTAGAATGTTTTTAGAGGTTTTTTTTTTTTTCTTTCCCTGATGGTACTCGATGCTGTCCAGGTTGGATAAAAAGGGGACTTTCATCTAGGTTAGGAGAGCTGCAAATTCATACAAGTCTTCCAGAAAACAAACTGAACACGAGGGTCTAGAGCCAAAAATCGTCCCCAGGCCCTTTGACCTAGTAACTCCCCTTCTAGGAATCTATCCTAATAAAATCTTCCTACAGAGAGGGAAAAGCATATCCACATAAACCATAATAGTAACAAAAAAGGGAAAAAAAAGTTAGCCCAGCAATGATATTAGTTACATAAATTTTGTAATGGCCACAGTATGGAAAAATTATGCAATCATTAAAGTGACATTTACAGAGTTTTTAAACAACAAATACAAAACACAGAATTGTATTAATTTTGATTGCAACTATGTGAAGAAAAGCATGCATAAAAATAAGACTGAAGGAAACGCACCCAAATGCTAACAGCATTTGCATTAACTGGTGAGATTTTGTTTGCCTGTTGCCTTTTCTCTATTTACCAAACTTTGTACAACTTGATTATATTACTTTTTCATAAAAAAATCATTTATACCAAAACCAACAAACATCATTTCCAGACCATTTCTAGTGAGACTCCTTAAACAGAATTGGTGATCAAAGTGGAGTCTGTCTTAGCGTAATGGTAAAACCTATTTTATATGTGCCTTCTCCATGGTGCCCACTATCTTACACTACTTCCAGACTACAAAGCATCCCCCACGGGGTATGCCCCTGCACCTCACACAGCATCCTTTCCCGCACATTCTCTATTATTCATTTGTTCATTCATTCCTTCATTAAAGAAAAAAAAAACACCTGTATTAATTGCCCACTTTGTGCCAGGCACCAAAGATTCAAAGGATGAACAAGGTAATACTATTTCTTTTTTTAAAGATTTAACAGTGCAGTGAAGGAGATACACAGGTTAGCAACAATTTACAAAACCTTGTGATGTTAGACCTCCAAGATATAAACAAAGTATTGTGAGAGCTGAAAGGAGAAAACATCTAAGTTTGCCTGGAGACAGAGGAGGGGAGCGTCCAGAGAGAACAGCTTGTGCAAAGGAAAAGAGATAGGAGAGAGATTGTCATATTCTTGAAGCTGTATAAAGGGACTGGAAGGAGATAAATCTGGATGGGCAGGGATGAGATCATGGATGGCCCTATAAGCCAGCTTAAAGAGTTGGACTTTTTCCTGAAGGCAATAGGGTTTTAGGCAGGGAGTGAAAGAGTCAGGGTTGCACCTTGGAAAAATCACAGAAAGCCATGAAAAAGCCTGTTTTGGGTAGACAGCTGGAAGTAGGTAGATGAGCTAAGAGGCAAGGGATATTGACACAAGTCAGTCTCACTAGGGCTGGAGTAGGGGACGAATCTCATGGATGGAACTGACAGGGCTTAGGGAACATCTTTAATTGCAATGGAAAGAAAACAATTTAGGATAGCTCCCAAGTTTATGGTTTGGGTAAATATGGCTGGTTCCTGATAGAGAAGATAATTCAGGAGATGGGGAACTAAACCTTTTGCCAAGAAAGGAAGTAGTTACATACTACTTTACTGAATGTATATTTCCCATGGAATCTACAATGACATTCTATATATGATTTGGGGGGTGGGGAGCTTAAATTTCAAAGATCACGCAATGCAGCTTTGAGAGAGAAAAGTTAAGTAAGGGTTTATCATGCAATAATCTAAATAGATGAGCGATCCTCTGTCCAAAAAACAAACAAGCAAACAAATAAACCATACCTTGAATTTTGTCTCCAAAACTCTTTTGCCCACTTTCCCTAATAGCCAGGATCACAGATGTCAGAAATAGGTGCATTAAGAGAAAAGATGAGGAGTTTTCCTATGGCTTTTGAACTAAGCCAAGAGGAAAACACCTAGCATAGTTATTAAAGCTTCAACTGCAAAGCTCCATCCCCTGGATCCAAAATGAACACCTAACCCCAACCACCAAACTGCAACTTGCAAAGTGACCATTTTAACCAAAGGCACATGCATTTAACCACAGTTCCAGACTAAGCCTCTAGCAATCCCCCATTCAAAATAGCAGGTCCAGAGCCTATTAATCTAGAGTCTCATTCTGAGACACACAGCCTAGCTGTGGCTTAATTTTTCTAACATTACTCCCCTCTTCCCTTTCCCCAATCCAGACGTCTTTTGTACCTGTCTTGGAGTTTCAGTTATTTCTTCTTATCAAAGCTTACCAGATCTGATCATCCAAAGAGCAGAGCTGATTCTTTCACCCAAAAATAAGATGAAAATCAGTCCCTTCTCTCCCCCAAATATAAGGTAAGAACAAACAGTAAAATCCCCAATCAACAACAGCCCCAAAAGGAGAGAGAGAGAAAAAAAGCCTTTGAGAGATGAGTCAGCCTAGATGCTTACAATTCCGAAGGAAATCAAAGGCCTTAGAATAAACCGTTTGTCATTGCCTCCCTGCTCCAGCACACAGGGCTAAACTTAAGAGCAGTTATATGCTACAATTCTACCAGAAAAATTGGCATAGCCTTACTTGCTTTCAACCTTCTCAAGTTGCCAGTAGCATACAATACAGAAGCAGATTTAGGAAGACCAATGTCCCCAGACAAGAAACAGATGGGTGGAGTGGGGAGGGGGAATGAGTAGGCAGGCTTTAGCACTATGAGAGAGGCACATAACAGGTTCTTGAGGTTTGAATACTCATCCTCAGGCCTGACATTTCAAGCTGAACACAAAAGGAGGCTCCCTACAGGAAAGAGGTACCAAGAGACCTCTCTTGCTCCAAAGTGTTTTCCCCTGACCCCTTCAGTATACCATGGCACTAGCAATACCTGTACTGGTGTTAGAGCCAAATAGAACTGAGTTCAAAGCCAAGCTCTAGATTTCTTAGCTGTGTGATCTTAAGAAAGTCAGTTGAATTCTCTGAGTCTCAGTGGTCTTCTCTATAAAATGGTGAAATGACACAGTATCCATTTCAGTGGTTGTCTGAGAGTTGAATTAATAATATTATGTGTGATATTTAGCATTGGTTTTTAATAAACATGTTAATATTGAACGTTCTTTGCATAGGGCCGGAGTTTACAAAAAAAAAAAAAATCATGTTTCAAAAGTAATTACATAAAATTAGAATTTGTATCAATCCATTGAACAACCTACTCTGTTCAATCTCCACTAAATTTGAATTATGTAAAGAGATCTTAGGAGATTTTGAGGAATAGATCTTTCTTCTTCATTCTCCAATTTCATCAGAGTCAAGTATTTAAAAAATCATCTTATAAAATTTAGAAAAACTAACTGCATAGGTTAATATTTCAAATGTTATTATTCAGATTAATAAAATGCCTGTATGTCTCAAAATTTGTTTCTCTTTCAAACCATCCAATTCTACATTGTTACTAGCAAAATACATACACACACACACACACACACACACACGATTTGATTTGGATCAGTAAAGGGGCAAGAATATTAGCAGATACCAAGAGAAAGAATTTGAACAAAGAGCAGACAGGCACAAATCAAGTTTCCATCAATACAAAAAGGGGAAACACACTTGAATGGCATCAAGCCTGTTTCTCACATCCTCCCAAAATGCATGGCACACAGATGGAGAAACAAATTAACATCAGAAAGGTTACCCACTTCAACATTGTGAGGACTGAAATGGTTTCAACTAGGTATAAATCTACAGCCTTCACAATTTGGACGACTAATTTACTCCATTGCCCCCATCAAATAGTTAGGAATGATGCAGTGCCTACTAGTAAACACCTATGAAAAAAAAAAAAAGCAGGGACTGCACTGATGTCATGGTTTAAATCCTTATAAATTAGGTACTTTATGGCATCACTAGAATTTTGTTCCAAGCCTCTGAGAGTGCCTCAAAGTTTAGGAAATTGATAGTGAATGGGGCTGGGTGCCCAGAAGGTACTGCATCTACATTACTCAAATGACTACAGGCAGCGGCAATGGATAAAGATATCCCCATTAATATATCACAACATGGGAAAGAGATATGGGTCTCTATATGAAAACATTTGGGCACCAATTTGGTCTGCTGACACATTAGCTTATTCATCCCGGAGCGTTAATGAGTTAGCCTTAAAGTTGTTATCCCATAACCTCCATTTCAGCAAAGGCTGCTGATGCAATGAGCAAAATGGCTCATTTTATAAAATGTGGTGATGATGCTCCAAGATAATTAAATCTGGGGACAGCGTTCATCAATACATTGAGTCAGCCCATCATGTTATAGCAGAAGGTCATAAACTAGAGGTAGTATTACTGTTAAAATATATGGAGAAAAGCCCTGGCTTCAAAAAAATAAGAAAATTTCAGGAACATTAGAATATTAGAATGTTTCAGAAATAGGATCTTAGCCATCACCTGGTCTCAAACCTCCATTATACAGGTCAGAAAACTGAGGCTCACAGAGAGACAGGGGTTTTCCCAAGACCAGACAGCAATTTAACAGCAGAGCTTGGACAAGAACCCAGTTCTCTTCAGTCTCAGGGCTCTTGCCATTGACGCACTCATATTTTCTTTCACTAGCTGCAAGATTCTGCATTGCTAAATAAAGAAATCAAAACAATACACACATAATCAAAGCCTGATTCCATAAGCCAAGGGAGGTCATATCTGACAGCAGGCAGCCACCACATATTACAGCATCTTTGTAAAATAAGTACAGTCATCATTCCATGGAATCCTGTTTTTAAATTTTATTGACGAAAGAAACAACTGAAGCTCAGGATGGTGAAAGACATTTTTTTTTTTGCTATAAACATCCCAAAGAATAGTGTAAACAAGGCAATGTGACATCAAGTACACCAAGATATAGATATTCTCACTATTATCTGCAATATGTATCAGGGTGCATAATAGTGTTGGCATCATAAGCTGTGTCATGCATATCATTTTTTCCCCTTTTGGTTGCTCCTTCTATTACATTGTGGTGGAAGAAGTCAAAAATAAAATGTTCTATCAATAGGAGGTAAAAGTTTTTAATGTCTAATTTGTCTTCTGCTTTTCATTTTCTTAAAAGCTTTCCATATGTCCATTATCTCCAGACCCTAGCAGACAATAGGTGTTCAGTAAGTGTTTGTCAGGTGAATCATAGAATTATAAGCTCTTGAGAGTCTTGTAATTAAAACAGCTATTTGTGATTCATGAATAAATGAATCATGCCACTTTATTCTTACAACAACCCCTGGGAAAGAGGTAGGTTGGATATTTCCTCCCCATTTTACAAAAGCAACAAACTAAGGCTTTGGAGAGGCTGTGACTTACCTAAAGTTGCACAAAAATGCCATGCAGGAATATGATTTGAGAACCAGCTGTCCCTTCCTATCCCCAGCTCAAGCCTTGCCCTTCCCACCAAACCATAGCAGTTCTTGGTATTCATCACCAACATCTGCTGCCTGGAACTTGGAAAGTCTAAACCAAGACTACCTTCTTTCCTAAGGATGTGGCTGGATTTTTGAGATATTTTTATACATTGCTCTGTGCCATTCCTTGGGAAACGAAGATAGAAAGAAAGATAGATACATGGATATGTATGTATGTGTGTGTGTGTGTTTATATGTATATGTGTGTGTGTGTGTGTGTGTGTATTTACAGGAATAGTATTTTTTATAAAAAAAAAAACAAAGACTATTATGAAAGGTAGAGGAGATAGTTGACAGAGGAGAAAGACACCAAAAGCCCTGTGTATTCATCTCACTACATTTCTTACCCCAGCCCACCCCCAATCTGACAGCATGGTATCCTGGCAAGGTCCTGAGATATAGACTGGAACTTAGCTTCAAATTCCAGCTTCGCTCCATGTAAATTTACACACTCACTAACTATTTGACAGAGAGCAAATTATCTTGCTTTTCTGAGCCTCAAATCCATGACCTTACAAAATAAGAATCATGGTACTTTTAAGTGTGGCTGTGAAGATAAAATAAAATATAGGGTAGAATGAAAGTGTTCTCCAAAGGGTACATTACTATGCCAAGCAAGCAAGCAAGCAAGGTGAGGAATTGCCCTCCAAAATACCTGAGAGCCAAACTTGAGGGGAAGACTTAGCAGAAGTGCTACTATCTGGAATGAGGCAAATAGTGTCCCCTGCTGAAGAATGCCTCTGTATCACCCTTTGAAGATGAAAATGGGTACTCACCCACTGTCAGCGGGAAGCACACTTCTAGATGGGATAAGATGAACTGTATCTTCACTGGGTCTTTCATGATCAGAGATGCAAAGCAGCTAACTGTGTGATATGTGGGAATTAGTCTAGTCTATGCAATGTAGATAAAAGCTAACTGGCCAACAAAAGGGATTTAGTCCTGAACTTTGGCTTCCTTGGCACAGTATGGAAGCCACCCAGGTTAGAGATAGTGGAGGGAAGGGGAGAGCCATCTGAAGTAGAAAGCCCCCATTCCTGCCCTGGGATCTTGCAGCCTAGTCAAAGGTCACATAAATGTCAAGTGTCTGAAGACTATCAGGAAAGGCCCATGGGTCTAAAATCATCCTTCTCTGCACTAATTTAAATATGTTTCCTTTCCTTTTTCTTTTAAGGAATATTAAGAATTGACTATTTCCCCAGGCCCACCAGCACTGGACAGATCCCTAGTCAGCTCTAAGTTTTTAGTTTGCACTCTGTAAATTCTGATTCATTCTTCTCATCTACCTTGCCTCTCAAAGCTTCCCTCTTTGAGACCCACTGCCTTTCAGACACACACACACACACACACACACACACACACTCCCACTCACAGACATCCATGTACATGAACATACAGCCTTACACTCTCTTACATATTCATTTTCCCTCTCTCTCTCTCTCTCTCACACACACACACTCACACACACAGAATTCCCTTCTCCAATGTACTCACTACAAGAGAGGGAAAAAGGGAAATGAGACTTAATTAAAAGGAGGGTCATCAATATTTGCCTCTCCAGACCACATCTGTGGCTTCTACAGAGTGGGCATAAGAAATAAAGGACTGATGGGGACACTCCCGGAAACCATCTGAACAGAGACCATGTCAAAGAAACCTTCAGAATAAGGAAGTTCTCAGAATCCGTGCTGAGAGCTTCTTCTCCTCCATCTTTGTTCCCCTACTCCCACCCCCTCTATTCTTCTTTGATTGTATCTTCCCCAACGAGCATCCAATTGTCTGTCAGTTTTCTTTTCAAAATCCTGTCTGAGTGGCTGTCATAGGGAACTGAGGCTGTGGGAGATGTTTTCCCCTGTTTTTCATGGCAGGAATGGTATTTTAAAACTACATTCAAATAAGTATATTTTTAAAAATATCAATATCTATCTGTCTATCTATCCATCCATCCATCCATCTATCCATCCCCATTCAAAACTGGACCACTTTCATGGCTATGACGCAATCAGAAAAATCCCTAGACCAGGAGTCAGGAGGCCTCCTCAGTTACCAAGCAGCTGAGTGGCCTTGGGCAAGTCAGAGAGCGTCTCCAAGCCCGAAACATAACTGGTATAATTTATTATCATTCTGTTTATCTAAGGGCACTGTAGAGACACAACTCTCACGTCTGCAAAGTCCTTGATTCTTCCATTGGACTTAGCTAACTCCGGGACACAGGGCCACACGGCTGCTATTCGCAGTTGAAGAGAGAGCCCCCCCGACCGCAAGCCCTCCCAAGGGCCTTGGGGCACCAGAGTGCAGGGGACTGAGCCTATCTCCACCCCCGACCCTCCGCCCGAGCACCCGTCCCGCTGCGTGCCCTCGGCTCTGAGCTAGGGACAGAAGACTGTGCACACTCTGTGCCGACTGTGCGCCCTCTGCCTCTCGGGGTTGCCCAGGGTCTCTGGCTGCCACTGCGCTGCAGAGTATGGCCTTTAGGCTAGGTTGGGGTGCGCTGCGTGGGTGCTGCCCCTGGGTAGCTCCAGGCAGCGCAGAACCTGTAAAGTTAAACAAAGCCCCGCGGCGCGCGGAAACCACTCTCTGCTGCCTGCCCCGCTGAGAATTAGAAAAATTAAATCTTTTCTTGCGCGCTCTTCCGTTTAAGACATTGAACGCAAAAGCCTGGGCAACTTGTTCCACACTCTCAGGTCTCCTCTCCCTCCCTCACGTCGGGCCTTCCACGTGGAAGTGCCCTCACCTCCCTCTCTCATCCCGCAGTGGGCTGCGCTCAGGCCACTGGTGCCCTACCCCTGCACTACCTCTTGGCGAGCCTCTTGGTCCGGCCAGGGAAAGGTTGCGTGACCTGCTCGACAGTCCGGCGGGCGACCGCGGCTAGTGCTGAGAGGAGCTGCAGGCACTGCTAGCGCTTGGCTCTGCCGCTCAGATTCCCCCACTCTCTGGAAAGCCTGCCGCGGTGGGGAGGGGGCTGATTCATAGCAATTTTCTACCCAGCAGCCAGCTCAGTGCCTTACGCATACCTGTTTGCTGAATTCCCTGGGCCACTCCCACTGGTTCTCAATGTACCCCACAATCTTCTCTCCCCTATTCAAAGCAGAGCTTTCCTTCAAGATTCAGCCAAAGGGTCCCTTCCTTCTGAGTGCTCTGAATCTCCCCTCCCCTGGCCATACCACACAACCTCACGGTACAAGTGAAGGAAGAGCAGAAATGGAGGTTCAGATGGTTAAGAAACTTACCCAAGGACACAGCTAATTAGTGGCAGAGCCAAGATGAAGGTCCTGTACTCCTGGATCCCAGCTCAGCACACAATTTGCCACAGCACTTTGCTTCCCTTCTGCCTTGACTGGTGTGGCATTTGAGGGCAGGGGACATTCTTTGTTGGCCCTTTGCACATAAGGACTGCACATGGAATAGTCCTTTCCCCTCCTTGCCTCACTCTTTCTGCTCTTTGTTTCCCCTTCTTGTCTAGGGCCTCTGGTCTTCCTGTCTAGGGCCTCTGGTCTTCCAAACTCAGAGATAAAAAGGTCATTTTGTTCAAAGTTCAATGATCAGCAAGAACAAAACAGAAGCTGACTTCACAAAGTCCTCCATCAACCTGGATGGCAATGGTCTCCCCCCCCACCCCCTCTACTATATTCTTAATTTTTCATGTACTGTCTTTTTTGCATATCTAGGCACTTGGAGAAGTCAGAAGGCCATCCACACCTGCCCAAACCATCTTACCTTTTAATACCTCTTCCAAAAATACTCTCTTCTAAACTGCAGCCCACCAATCATATATACAAGTCAACGTTCAACCAAGCAAAAATATAACTTACAAGAGCTAACTATTCTTATCTGATGCAACAAGGGCAATATGGGGTTAGAAACAAAAGATCTTCAGTGGGAGAATTTCAAGTACACAGTTACACCCCCCCCCCCCAGTTGAATTCTCTCCTGTCTTGGGCCAAGTAAATGCACAAGGGACAGTGTTGTCAACAAACAGGGACAGAAGTGGAGAAGAAAGAGAGAGTCAAGAATATAAGAGACTATGGGTGAGCCCAGCAAGAGGGAAAAATGAGGAAGTAGAGCCTTGGCAAAGGAGAGAAGGAAGAAAAAGGAAGGGAAAGGATAGAGTACAGCTGCTGGCTCCAAGTATAGCTGCTGTGGAAGCCCAGGCAGACATGGACTTACTCTCCAAAAGCTCAGAGATATGGCTCTTAGGTGCCTGGATTGGAAATGAGATCCAGAAGCCATGTCAAGTTTCACTTATCCTCTAGTAAAGAGAGAGAGTGTCTGGCTCTAAGCAGCACTGGTGGCACTCTTTTCAATTTAAGTGCCACCTCATCATCATTGCTACCACGATGAGGCCCTTGCCCTCCCCTGCTCCCCCAGAATTAAATAAATCTTACCCAACACAGGAGTACAATTTGAATACTCAGGACAATTTGCCCTTTCACTGAAGGAGAGGAGAGGAGAGGATCTCTCCCTCTCCTCCTGCTGTAAGTGGACTGGGTGCTGCCCCTTTATACATTCTAGAACACCAGATCAGTAGAGGTGGAGAAAGGGAGGGAGCAGCAATTTGAGGCTGGTCCAATTTGTCCCTGGCATCCCCTCTTTCTCTCTCTGTCTCTCTCTCTCTCCCTCTGTCTCTCTCTCTCCCTCCATCTCTCTCTCTCTTCTCTCTCTGCAGCCCCTCCCTCTGGCCCTGGAAGCTCTGCTCCCCTTCCTCACTGCAGCATCCTGCAACCAGCACCCTCCACTGTGATAAAACACAAAACATTGGAGTACATCTTTCTGGTGATGTTTGCTTTTCAATGTGAGATTTTAGACCTATATGCCAGGGAAAATCTTGAATTGAGGTGGGAGAGGGTGTCGCCGGAGAGGAAAAGAAAACCCACCCAGGTAGCTGGCAACATGGGTTGGTATTGGGGGCAGCTGGGAGACATGATTTGAACCCGAGTACATAGGGATCCAATTTAAGCAGAGAACTGGCATACTAGAAGAGGCTTGGATTACAGGGATTGTCTGGTAACATGCATACACAAAGACCGCATGATATAGAGAGAAGGTAGATAACTAAATATCACTCAGCCTCAATTTTCTCAACTGCGAAATAGAGAAATTAGTGCTCCAATACTACCGTGGAGAAGAATGTGTGAAATGACATAGGTAAAGTACCTAGCACTTACCTTGCCACTGAAGCCCAGAGAGGGGAAAATAACTTGCCCAAGGTCACATAGTAAGTAGCAGAGTCAGTATTGGAACCCAAGTCTCCCAAACATTCCGCTCTCCAGGAGGGTGCCAATGCTATCCTTGGGGACTTGGTTGTGGAACTGGGGAGGTAGGTTAGGAGCTGACTTTATACATATGAATACAGATGTTCTATCACTCAGTCCTAGCCTCAAGGGCTCAGGCTCCTGCCTCATTCCCCCTTCTCATCATCACTCAGGTAATCTCCTCATGCCATCTTGGACTGATTCATTGCCACTTTAGCGCCATCTCTACCACCTAACTGAGGTGGTGACTCATCCTCTAGCTGGCCAGGGCCTCTGCCCTCCAGGAAAGAGGCTTTCTTCTTAATTGCCTGCAGAAGCCTCAGCCGCAGTGAAGCAATGCTCTTCCAGGCAGGCTTAGAGGTGGAGGGCTTTGAGGAGGAATGGAATAACTCTTTATCCAAAGCCACTGCCCTCCATGCCTGCAGTGCCTAGGGTCCTCTCTTTAGGTTCCTTGTGATAACTCCTCATATACCCTCGAGTCTCAATGTTTCCTAGGGATTTCAACCAGGACATCGCTTGCTGCCTGTATAGAGCTTGCACTGTGTATCTGGCACCGTGCTAGATGCTGGCGGGACATAAGTTAACAGGAGACATTCCTGGCACCCAAGGAGTGCTCACAAGAAGTTTAAAAATATTAATGTGGCATCTTGGTAAGAAGGAAAAGAATACAAGTGGAGGTGAGTTAGGAAGTCCTTGTAAGGAGGGGAGGTGATGGGCAGAAGAACCTCACCACAACTCCAAGGACTGGAGGTGTGACCTGGATTCTCTTGTGGCCAGTGAATGGCATCACCAAATCATTGGTGCAGGCATTTCCCTTAAACACAGCATATTGCAAGTTAACTGAACTCCTTCCCATCCTCTGTGTTTCTGGCCTGGCTTGGGGGCATCAGCTGGTGGCCATGTCCCCCCTCCCAGACTCTAATCCCCTTTCTTTTAAACTCCCATATCTTTATATTTTTGAAGAGGGTGGGAGAAAGAGGGAGGGAATTGACATCCTCTGTATATTAACTGGAAGAAGTATGGAGAAAGAGGGAGGGAATTGACATCCTCTGTATATTAACTGGAAGAAGTATTTCACATACGTCACTTACTCTAAGCCTCACAACTACTCCGCGACCTAAGCCAGCGACTTGCCACGTTAGTCAGCTAAGAAGTGGCAGAGCTGGGATTCGAACCTATAAAGAACTCTGAAGCCTGGGTATTTCTGCATGACACTTTACATAATGCGCCACGGAGTAGTGGGAGGGAGAGGTCCATCTCCCTTTCCCTTGCTGTCCATCTCCACAGAAAAGAAGCAAGGGGAGGACAGGAGCCAGAACGTCATCTGGCCACGGAGCATTCCGGAGTGACTCCCGCCGCCACCACTCACATAGTCCACTTATGGAGGGAGGGCGCCTCAGAGATTCTCAAGGGGGCTGTGCCGCCAGAACCAGAAGTGCAAAGCACCTTTAGCGATTCTATCGCCCCCTGCCGCCGGTGGCGCCCAGTCCGAAGCTGCTGTTCTCAGGAGGGCTAATGGGCTAAGAAAAGAGCTCACCGACTGACTGCCTGCCCAACAGCTGTCACCAGCCAGTGCTAGGCTGCAGACAGCCTTGCCAAATGTGGTGACATAGGCGGGAGGGGGGAACATTTAGAGCGCCCTACTATGTGTCCAGCGCGGGGTCAGGGATTTCTAATAGCCATTGCCCTTTACGTAGAAAATGTGATGCTTTGAGAAAGAGTGAGCTCTCCATTAAGAAAAGTCTTCAAGCTAGATTAGAACAGGTTTCGCAAAAAGCTTGTCTGCCAGTCTTAACTCCTTACTTCTTGAAACCAATAAAGCTCTTCACCCTTAACAGTGGCCAGTTCTCTCCAGTGGGACGTGGGGTGGGGGTGCGGGTGTGGGCGGGGGAGAGAAGCACGTGTCCTGGCTGAGGGTGGGGGTACGGAGGGGGACAGAGGTCAAGGCAGTGAAAAGGCCAGGGGGAGGGTGCCGGGAGGAGGAGCCTCCGGCGGGGTCGACGGTGCGCTGAGTCAGGGTCCCCGCTGAGCCCTCGCGCCCGCTCGCTGATTCCCCAGACCTTCTCGTTTTCCTGGGTTCTGCCTGGATTTTCCTTGGACCGAACTCACTCACTCCCTTTGCTTGGGAATGGGGAACATGGGGGCAACACCCCAGGTCAAAAGGAAAAGAGCTTCTGTGCCCGCCCCGCCTCGCTCGCTCATCCCCCCTCCTTTTTTCCCCTCCTCTCCTCCTCGCCCCCTTCTCTTCCGCCCAAAGGGAAGGCGGGGGCGGGCTGTGTGTGTATGTATGTATGCATGTAAGCGTGTGTGCGCGCGCGCGGGTGCGGTAGATCTGTGTGTGCGTTCGGTGTGTGGCCGGGTGTGGGGGGGTGTGTGAGCAGAGCACGTTTTAGCTGGAGTGCTTGGTGTGGTGTGTATTTGGTTTGCGCTTTGACATGCAGCATGTGTTTGTGTGTGCACGCTTATAGGTTGTATGTTTTTGCCTGATTATAGTGGGATTATGTGGGTGCGGTTTGAAGGTGGGTGTGTGCTGCTCCTGCCGGGGTTTGTGGTCGTGCTGTGGTGAGTGCATATGTGTGTGCAGTGTGTGGATGTGTGTGTGCCCGTTGAAGCTTGTGTGCATGTGTGTGGTGTGTGTTTATGCTTAGATGCAGTGTGTCAATGTGGGTTTACAGGTGGTGTTTGTTGAAGTGTGTAGTGTGTGAATGTGCTCGTGTGCAAGATTTCTCTGTAAGTCAATCTACTTGAGGTGTGTGTTCAAAGGTTTATGCATGTGAGGGTGCGGTGTGTGTCTTTTGGTGTGATGTTCTCATGTGTGTGGTGTGGACGCATGTGGTCAGCTTAAGTGCTTGGATGAACGGGTTGTGTGTGTCTTGAAGGCGGATTGCCGCATAAGTGTATGGGTGCGGTGTGTGAGAGTACAGGGTTGTCTAAAAGAACCCAAGTGACCGTGTGTGTGGTTGGGGGCGGGGACGAGTGGGACGTTGGGCTGGGACTGAGAGGAGAAAGGAAGTAGGGGCCGCGACCCCCGCAGAGGTGCCCGCTGGTCTGATCTTCACCGTGGGGGTTCGCCTGCCCGCCCACCTCTGTGGCCAGCTGGGGCAGGGTGTGAATTTACCTGACTGAAAGAAGAGGAGGGCGCCGCACGTGATTGGCCAGGTAGGGCGCCTAGGGCGCGATACAGGGGCTGGTGGGAGTAAGCTGGATAGATTCTTGGTCTCTGACCTGACACCCCTCCCCCGCCCAGGAGATCCCAGTTGGTGCCTAGCTGAGCCCAACTATTTGCTCAGGGCCTGGCTGTTTCACACCTTTTTGGCTTTGTGTGGGCAGATCCAGTTGCCTGGAAGCCCTTTCCCCTTGGGCCTTGTGACAAACTCCTACTTATTTTTTTAAAACCTAACTCCAGAATCACAAAACTTTCTCTGCTCTTCTGTGCTTTTCCCTCTCAACTGAGGGCTCGCTTCTTTGAGCCACCACAATTACACCCTTCATACTTCTCATGACATGATCATACATAACTGCAATCATTTATTTCCCTTTTTAAACTCTAAACTGCTGTAGAGAATACCTGGTATGTAGCAAGGATAATTGTAATAATACTAACAATGTTGCCATTTGTTAAGTACCTACTGTGTACTGGGCATTGTGCTAAGTGTTCTGACATGCATTATCTCCTTGGGTCCTTACAATGATCCTGTAAGGTAGATAGAGCTATAATTATTGCTATTTTTACACTTCACACATCAGGCTCAGAGTAGTTAAGTAATTTCTCCAAGATCACACAGACCCTAGGAGGCAGAGCTGGTATTTGAACTCAGGTCTACCATATTTCCTAAACCTTTATTACATACCAGGTGGCTTTACTGAGAGTCCCCTGATTCCTGCTAGACATTGAAGTTTCTATCAAACATTATCATTTCTCTACAAATCTTTCTTTTGAGTTTACTGACAGCACCAGGAGTAGTCAGCATAATTACTTTCTTTGTCTCCCAGACAGCGGATACTTTCTCCACCTAATTACCTGCTTTGTTGATACTTCAAAATCTGTAATTACTCTAGGCACAAGTGCACCTCACTAGCTCCAGTTCTGGGAGCTCTCCATAGGCTGGTGCTGAAAGAAAGAGTTGAAAATGAACATTTTCCAGCCATAGGGTCAGGGGAATTGGGTATGGGGGGAAATGGAGGTGAAGAATCAGGGTGGAGTAAGAGAATCATTTCACAGCTCCCCCAGACCCATTTTTACAACATCACTACCAGAAGTTGGTATATGGCAAATTTCAAATAGAGCAAGCATCTCCATACCAAACTGCATGTAGAAAAACAAGCAGAGCTTCTCCCTCAGAAAAGATTACTGAATGGACCCCATTTTATATTATTCATGAGTCGGGGGGCACTGCACTTTCCTAATGGGGCTCATGCTGCTCTAATGCCTTCCAAGCAGCCTCATCTGAGAAACCCAAATTAAAGCAATACATCGCATTTTGGGGAACACATTTATGGGGGGGGGCATGATGTCATCCCAGTCACAGCTAAAGGGCCTCTAGAAGCACTAGCTCCCAGGCTCCCAGCTTAGCCCCCAGGGAACCAGCCTAGACTGCTGCAAACAGGTCAGGGGGTGGATAGAGAGGGACAATTCAACAGTGGTGAGTCACTTCGCCACTTTTCAGGGGGGAAAGTGAGAAGCACGATTTAAATTGCCACTGTTATTATTGTGCCCTTTCATCTGGCACAAATGAGCCTGGTGCGTGGATGAAAAACAGTTGGAACATCCATAAAGCTTCCCCCCAGCTGGGCCTGGGTCAGCACCTCATCCTGGGTGGGCACAAAAAGCATTGCCCAAAGTATTCTGTAGCCAGAAAGTCTCCTTTTTTGGGGAAAAGGGGAGCCTAAATACATCAGTCTTACTCAGGCAGGGCATAGACCGCCTGAAGCCCCTTGGTTTCATTAAACTGAAATCCATACAAGGTGTTCAGGCAAACTTTGGTATCTCCTAGCATCTGGTCTCAGATGCTCAGCTTTCCTGCTGCTGTGGGGCCAATCTGACACCTCCTCACTCTCCTCTGAATATACCGGCTTCACTTCCACCTCCTCACAGCTGTTCATGTGAGGCCTCTCTTCCTCAGAGGGTCTGCCCCTGCTTCTCAACACCAGCACACACACATACGCACACATGCATAAACACATCACTAGACTACCCATCTAAATCCTGTTGTGTCAGTTCCACTTTGGTTCATAAAGACCATCTGGTTCACTCCAGCTCAGTGTTCCTGCCTGTGAAATGGAGGACAAACTTCAACTCTGAAGAAGCCAAAAGCTCCCGGCTATGGCTCCAAAGATGCAGTCGTGGGCCAGGGACTACTAGCATAATGGAAAGCTATCCTTCTCTGATGCCCCCCACCCATATAAATGGGGCAATAAGAGGGGCTATCAGAACACTTATCAACATGCCACCACCATGGGATAGACACACACACACACACACACACACTCTTTCCTTGGAGCTTAAAATCACCATCATAAGTCTCTCTCTCTCGCTTTGGAGTTCAGGAAATATGTTCCCATAACATGAAGATTATATGGGGAATTGCAAAGGTGGAAAATACTTTAATAACTCCCATTACGGTCCAATATAAACAGAGATTTGCTTGATTTCACCCTAAATATAAGAATCTGGAGGAGCAGGGCACCAAAATGTGGATTTTTGTGGGGAGAGAGATCATGGTTTCCCCATGAGAGTAAAGCCCTTGAAAATCAGGGCTTTTGTTTTTTCCATGTGGGGAGGGCAGAGAAAGACCACAGGCTTCAGAATGAGACAGCTTTGTGTTGGTATCCCAGCTTGAGCACTTACTTGCTGTGTGATCTTGGCAAGGTTACTTCACCTCTCTGAGCCTCAGTTTCCTCAACTGTAAAATGGAGATGTTAACACCTGCCTAGAATTGCTCAGATGACTAAAGGAGGTAAACCATAGAAACCATCAGCCAAGTGCTTAACAGATACAGTAAATGTTTAAGAAAAGGTTAGTTAATTCCCTTCTGCACTTTTTTTCCTTCTCATGTAGCCCAGAGTGTCTCAACCATGGTGTTTAGGGAGTGCAGCCAACTGACTAAACTGCCAATTTTCCTCATTACTGGCTTGTCTGACACTCTTGAAATAGTCCCTCTTCTTTTAGGATGATGTTTGATCAGCCTAATGCAGCCCCAGAAGAATTGGACCTTAAGTCCAATTCTCACTCTGCAGTTTCTCCTTGCAGTGTTAATGAGACCAAGGTTTTGGATATAATACTCCACACAGGAAAGTTTCAAACTTTCTGCTCACTGTTCAGACTTCCCTCCACCCCAGTTGCTGATCCAGCCCCAACCCAGTCTCCTAAATATGTGCCATTGTGCCCCAGAAAGTAAGAGCATGATTATTTCCTGGCTAAGATTGCCCTATGACTCCTGTTTTGTTTTCTCCTCACTTTCACTCTAGAAATAATAGTGCCTAAGGCCATCCGGTTTGTAGCAGCCACCTACGTTGAGGGGTAGATGGGATGATAGAGAAAGATACGATGATTCTCTGAGATATGCTATGCAGCACCTAAAATACATCTCTGATTAGTTTTTATTCATGTGTTCCCAATTAAAGGAAAATAAATTCTACCCTTTGCCAAAACTAGTGAAGTGGAAGAAGACCCCAGTCTGAACCCCTTCCTCCCTGGTGCTTTTGCCTCCCTCTAGAGACAAAAGCAAGTCATTGCAAGCTAAAGTTGCATTTAAGCAGGAAGTGGTGGAGGAAGATCAAGAAATTGGGGACGGGGGAGGGGTGGTGGTGGTGGATATAATCCCAGGGAGGGATAAAAAGACTACAGAGTAGAGAGGTATTGAGATTCATGGCAGGAAAAGCTCTGAGAGGTCCCCACCTAGATGTTCCCAGACTCTGGAAGGTGCCTTCAACTCCTCCCTCTTCTTCATCCCTTCTATTTATCCTGCATGCTACCCTCACTGACCCCAGATACCTCCTTGCAAGTGAGTCCCTCTGAGGATTTAAGAATTTCGAAAAACTTCTCCAGCTCCTACCCCTGTCTGCTTCTGTGGAAGTCCTGGAGCCTCAGCTTTGAAAAGGGAAATGGGAGGGGTAATAATTAGGTGTCAACCACATCAGACAGAGAATAGTTAGAGCAGGGGTTCCAGATATGCCCATGCCACTTAGTAAGTTTCCTTAATAAGCAGGGACCTACCGGCTGCTAAGTATTGGGTACCCATCCCGAGGAAGCCGCGTGGTTGCTCAAGAAGTGTATCTGAGACGTGACAGTAGCTGCCAAGGCTCATCAAACATGCCATCTACCTACTTCTGCTGATACATGTGAGAACAAATGATACTGCCAGCAGGAAACAGAAATCGTTTCCTAGTGACTCAGAGCCCCATCTATGAGGACACAGGTGGTGTGTTTGTATTGCATCTTTCAGTTGAAATTCCTTTTCACAGAAAGAAATTTATAGATAATCAAATAAGTCAAAGACCGGCATCTGGGCCCTGGGCAAAGTATCACCAACATCATGTTGACCACCTAGTAAATGTCTGCCACATGTCAGCATAGGAGCTTTGCAAATGTTTCTCTCTTTTAATTTCACTCAAGCTTTGAAGTCAGATCAAAAAGGATTGTAATCCTTGCTCAGCCACTGTGTGACAGTGGGCAAGTTACTAAACTTCCCTGAGCTTTTGTCCTTAAAATAGAGACAATAATACTAACCTCAGACAGTTGTTACGGTTAGAGATAGTTTATGTAGAGTGACTGGTATTTACAAATAGTAAACATTTGGAAAAAATAAAACTTCTTTTGATAACTGACCATAGAAAGCATTTAATATAATGACATCTACAACAGCAGTAATAAGAACTATTATTATTATTTACAACCACAAAATATAGACATTATTATGTCATTTTAAGAGAAGTTAAGTAACTCTCTCACAGCAACCTTAAAAGAGCTGGCCTGGGATTCAAACCAGTTGTTCCTCTTCCCACCCAGAGTTAGTGGAAATTTCATGATCATTGGGAAGATTATGTTTGGCTGGCCTGATCCAGTCATTATATTTAAACTACAATTAGAAGAAAAAATATATTTAAACTATGTATAGTGGGATTCTAGATCACTGTATAGATTATTTGCATGTCACAGATCCTAAATTTGCCTTTTTATGCCTTTTTAAATTAGTAATTGAAGAACAAACTTCATAGACTTTAGAAAACAGACAGAAGTAGCTATTATCCCACCACCTTAATAGATTCTCTAACTTTATCTTATTGCCGATTTCTTTCTAGTCTTTCAAAAATGCATATTTGACAGTTATAATCGTACCATTTTCTATGTTGTTACATATTCTTCACAAAAATAATTTTTATGATTCTATGCAATCTAATAAGTGGATATGTCATAGATTTTATTTAACCATTCCACTATTGTTGGACATTTAGGTTGTCGTAGTAGGTAGGTGTGAAAAAAAAGGAATGATTTTACTTTCACCGTTGCCATAATCACCCTCAGGGACCTGATGTCTTGCTCTATCAGTGCTCGATGCTTTCCGTCATTTGATATTTAAGCTTGATAAATGTCAGCTCTACCGCTGGAGTCTGAGATACATTTGCAACAGTATTATTTTCTGCCGGTTTTCATCACACAGATTCTGTATTTCATCCTCACGATGGGTAAAGTGTGGGCTAAGCTCTAGAGCATCACATTTTTTTTTCTCTGGGAGAAATGTCTTTTGAGGTACAAACAAGTAATAAAGAAAATTGGGGAAGTCCTGCCATTGGTGAATGGGGGTGCTTATCTGAGGACCTGACCTGGAGAATGGGGTGTCTCATTGGCAGTCACGCCCCATCTCTGGAAACTGATCCTGCTGCAGCACAACTAGGCCTGGCCTCAGCAAATCGATTCGGTCCCATCTCCAAGAAAAGATCAAATTTGTATGTAAAGTGGGCCCCAGGGTCCCTTCAGCTTTAGAGCTTTGGCTGCTTTACAGAAGTCCAATTGTTTGAGGCCAAATCCAATGCCAAGAGTGAACTGGGGAGAGAATTTCAAGTGGGTCAATTGTGCTGTCTCTTTCCCTGGGAAAGAAGGCCTTTCTGGGCCCTCTTTCCTCCCAGACCTCAATGATGCCTCTTCCAAGTGCCTTCCTATGGTTGCCCATTGCCCATTGTCGCCCTCAAAAAATTGTTCTGATGCAAACCACCATGGCACATGTATACCTATGTAACAAAACTGCACATTCTGCACATGTATCCCAGAATTTAAAGTAAATTTATTTTTTAAAAAAAGAGTTCAAACAAAAAAAATAGCAAACGTCAACAAAAGAGTGATGATATTCTAATGAAGACAAAATAAACCTGCCCCTCAAAAAAAAAAAAATACTGTGACATACCAACTATCTCTTGGGCAAGGGTAATGGGGATGAAGGAACATTTAGATACTGCCCCAATTCTGCCCAGTCAGGTGACAGCTTCCTCCCCCAACCCCATCTCTGATGCCTGAAGACTTCTGAAAGACATTCGAAGGGAGGCACCAAGGCAATTACAGCCCTGCAGAATATCAATAGTTACCCACAAAGTTACCCTTCACATTGTACAGCATTTCTCAGGGGGAGTGCAATGAAGTGAGCTCTTGCCCAGTCAAAAAACTACCCAAAGATTATTTATTTCAAAGTGATGCCCTGTGACTTAAGTGAGATTATACATGTAAGGAACTGAGCCTAAGGGCCCAGCATTTGGGAAGTGCTTCACATATATCAGCTGCTCTTGTATAAGTAGTAGAGCTGATGTAGGCAGTGGTGTGCTGCAGGGGTATATTGGGGAATAGGTCCCACCAGACTAGAAGTGCAGCAGCAAATATAAGGTCTTACACTTGAGTTCAAACACCAAATACAGAACGGAGACTCTGAAAAGAACTTGGGTTTACTTAAGGAAAAAGAGTAGCTTTCGTTGAAAGTAATTCAATGTAAATAAAGTCTTTGTGTGAACTGTGTGGCTGTGCATGGGATTTGTGAGCGGTGCATACACGGGTAATGTGAGTATATTAAGCTATGTGTAGAAAGTATGTAGTGCATGTGAAGCGTGTGTGTGTTCATGGCTTTGCACGTGGGCATGCATAGGTGTGGTAATGTGTATGTTATGTGTGTGTTTATGACTACGTATGTGTGTACCTTGGGTGTGGTGTAGGCTTCCAAAGGAGGGAAAGTCAGCCATCCAGGACTATATTTATAGGGGCACAGCTGGAAAACCTCTTTTGGCCCAGTCATTGGACATTTATAAGTTGGAGCATGTTCAAAGAAAAGCAGGTAGACATGGGTGAGGGCCTTGAAGCTATGTCACATGTTAAACAGATGACGAAACTGGGGAAGTTTGGCCTAGGTAAGAACAGGGTGAGTTGGGGGTGGGACAATGGAGAGAGCTAGTACTGTTTCCTAGGAAGGAGGACCATGGAAGTCAATGCCAGGGCCAGAAGGTGGAAGCTCCCAGGATATAGATTTGGTTTTTTAGGTTCAGTTTAAGGAAAAGCCTCCTAATTCTAATAGACATTGCTGTTTTCAGATGGGAGTGGGCTTCCTGGTGTAATATGGACTCCCTCCTATGTGGTTATTCATAAGGAAGCCTTCATGTCCTTGATCTCATTGGAGTCACATGACGACCTTCTAGTCCAAGCAAGGGTGAAATGTTTCCCTCACCCCCTTTTTCAGGGTAGACTGTTAGAGCAGTAAGGCCTCAAAAGACATCTTATAAAACTCCCTTATATTTTTGATTCACCAGGATCATATAAACCTTTAAAATATGCAAAAGAAAAAATTAAACTCTGTGTGTATGCAGATCTTTTTCCTTCTCAGAGATCTTGTTGCTGGCCCGAGGCTGTACTTGAACTGGCTAAGCATGCCGTAGTCTTTTAGCAGGAGGTCAGACTCCTAGGATGGTTCTCAGTAGGGTGTTGGGGCTGGCAAGAACTAAAAACAGGTCTCTGCTGAATTAAGTTGCTGAGGCCCCTCCTCTCCCTGACTTCCCTCCCCCGCCTGTCAGGGGGCAGAGGAAAGAGGAGACAACCCCAGGTTTGGTCTATGGCTGGTGCCCAATGACGCACTCTCACCAATATAGATTTTGGAGGTGGAGACTATGGAAAAACAGGTGGCTGTGGGGGCAGGTGGCAGCCTGAAGGAGGTGGGGCTTATCAAGGGGGAGTGAAGGACAGTATGGGTGGGGGTCCTGGGGTATGTCAAAAAGAAAATATCAGTCTCCTGAAACTTTAAGGACGAAAATGTAATCAGTTGTCAAAATGTACTTTGTAGAAGCAGTTCCAGAAAAGGGGTGAAATGTGACCCACATAATGCCGGTGCTGTGATCTTTGCACACTGTGTCCTTAATTCCACAGAAATAGGGAAACCAAGCATTGATCTCAAGTACCCAAAGAAAGACCCCGACTAAAGACCCTAGGGATCCACTACTGGGCAGTCTGGGGCAGTGGGCAGCTGGCAGATCCTAACCTGACCCATGTATGCTGCCAACCTGTTGGGTAACCTTAGGCAGGCTTTTCCTATCTTCAGTGTCATCATCTCTTAAATGAAGGGGTTAAATTCGAAGACTTTAAGGGGTCCATTGCTGATATTCTGTGTTTGAGATTGAGACAAGGGGACAAGCTTCAAGGCAAAATGAACCCCGCCTCCTTCAGGGTCCCTGGGGCCTGGCTTGCCCTGTCAGGGACATTCATCCTTGGGCCTTTGGGGTCCTTGAGTTGTGGGACGCTGCTCCTGCGCGTCTGGCCCCAAGGCTCTGGCTGTCCCTGCGGGCGGCTGAGCCAACGACTCCGCCCACGCGCTCGTCCCGCGTACCGCCGAGCCATTAGCGCGATTGCTCGCGGTTCCCGGCAAAGCTGGTGATTTATGCGGGGCCTCGACGGGGCAGTCCCTTGAGCCAGGAACAATTAGCTAAAAGCCAGCAGGAAGGGAGGCAAGGGGGCGACCAGCCAAGCCCCAGGGCGCCCAGCCGGGGCTGCAGCCGCCGGCCGCCCCCGGCCGAGCACCCCAGCCCCCCGACTCGGTGGGCCCAACTCACCACGGCGGGGGCGGGGCTCAAAGGCCGAGGCGAAAAGGCAGTCCAGTATCCACGCCATGACCCGCGCTGAGTGCCCAGCAGCTCGCAGTTAACCTTTGCGTCGTCCCCCGCACTGGCCGCCCTAAGTAGCCCCCGGTGACCACGCCCTGAGCCGCACCCTGCACCCAGCTAAGAGTGTCTCGGTCACCGGACACCTCGAGCATGTCACGAAGGGGGCAGGGCCTCAGGGGAACCCCCCCCCCCCCCTCCTGCCAGAAGAGAGGCCGCTGGTCCCGCAGCCCCTTGCCCCACGCGAAGGGAGGCCGAGACACACAGCTCCTGTCCGGGGAAGCTCTGACTCTGAGGGCGGGACCTTGCACCTACCCCAGGGAGCCCAGAGCCTGAGGGGAGACGCTATCTCAGCCCTGGTGAGCCCCAAATCTGAGAGGGAGGGAAGGTCCCTGTCCCCCACCCCCTCCCCAGGAGCCCTTGATTGGGCACATAAAAGCAGGCCTGTCCCCAAAGGCTGGAATTTGAAGGCGAGGTAGCGCACCTGTCCCAGGGAGCCTCAGATCTGAGGACGAGACTGTATCCCAAGCTCTAGAAAACTCCACGATTTAGCCGAGCGTCATCTCAGCCCTCAAGAGGCCTAGTCTAAGCGGGAAGCAGTGTGTCCCCCAGGATCCCTGAATCTAAAGGGGAGTTGATGTCTCAGCCCTTAGGGACCCTCCCACCCCCACCCTTAACCCCTCTCTTAGGGCAGGCATCACCTCAGCCCCGAGTAGCTCCAAGTCTGATTTAAATCACTGCTCTGTTCTAGAGGACCAAGAATGTGAGTAGGAAAAATGATTTTGCCGCCTCCCCCAAGAAGCCCCATATCTGAGAGTAATCTTACTTCCCTTGTCCTGGGAATTCTGCAGGGAAGAGGGAGATGCTCTCCTGCCTGGGAACATTTGTATTGAGGGGGTTGATCATCAACTGAGATAAAAGAACCTAGTGTCAAGTATGTACAAATATGGGTACCCCCCACTTGCTGCCGACTTACAGATTCCACTGACAATGCTTTTGCTCAGGGCACTGATATGGGAGGGGGACCAACATTTATTTTTAGAAAGAATTTGATATTTGATATTTCAACGGGGGGTGGTACTGTGTTGGATTTTCTTACACTTCTTTTATGGCTTTGTATTTTTACATTTTAAATACATATGGGAGCACATGCCACAATGGGTTCAGTGTTTGGGGCCTCTGGTGGTGGTAAAAACAGCCCTGCCCCCCAAATCCTGGGGTGGAAGCAGCCACCAGAGATGGACCGCATTGGGCAGGAAGGGCGTCTAACCGAAATTTCCTTTTTACTTCAAGCCCAGGGGCCCAAATTAATTTCTCTCCCAATTCGCCATTGGTAGCTGTACAGACATGACTCTGTGCCTTGTTTTTCTCCACTGGGAGAACGGGGCTCTGTTGATCAAAATGCTAGTGAGGAGGTAGAAAGAAATATGGAAAATCTTCTTCCAACATCTCGATTGCAGGCCAGAGGAGTGGAAGCCTTAATCATGGGATCTGTTGGGGAGAGCAGTTATTATATTTGCTTTGCTAACCACTGATATTAGCATTAACGCGGCAAAAGGGGTGCATAAAATGGAAAAATTGCCCATACTTTGCCATACAATTCTTAGCAAAGCAGAGCTATCTTCAGAGTTTAAAGGTCTTCCACTCATTTTCCTTCCTTTCTGGGAAACATGGTACCTCTCTGCCTTTGTACCAATTTCTAAATCATTTCCAATTTTCTCTGTTTTCTAAAAGCAATCACAGACAACAAACACTCACCAGACCTGCTCTTTTACCAATTTCTGCTTTACAAATACTTAGTCATCCAAGCCAAACAAGCCTGACATCTAGAAATGTCCAGTTTCAGGCCCTGGATATTGAAATCTCAGCCTTACCTCTTCCCATGAGCTTATCCAGCACCAGCTTTTGAAAGGGCCTCAATGGGTTCCTTTTTTTCCCAACTGAATGAGCTTTTTTTGGGCTCCCTCATGGCACAAAATCTGCCTGCCTGGTCCAATCCAAGAGTCCTTGGAAACTGAAATTGCTCTGCTTCCAGGGCAGCTCTACATGAGGTACAAACCCATGACAGCTGTCCTTCTTTGTTGCCTTTTCCTCAAGAGGTGCAATGTGGTAAAGGAACAAAGCTACAGAAACTCACGAACCTAGATTGGAAGCTCAATTCTGCTATGTTCTAGCCATGTAATCTTGGGAGGGTTATTTAATCTCGCTGAAGCTTAGTTTCCTCACCTGTAAAATGGGTATATTAATAGCTATGGAAAAAGCTCCAGGTGGACCAAAGCATCTACTCTTTTGGGAAAAAAGAGAAGAGAAAATACAGAGGTCAGAAATGCTTAAAAAATTGATTTAGTAACTAAGTTAGCAATTTTGCCCTGTCCCTTTTCTTTGACCTGCCTACTCTGCCACTTAATTACTTAGTGTTACATTCCCTTTGAAAATCTTTATCCTTAACTAAATATCCTGGGGTAGAAGGACATAATAGACATAATAAGGAAATGCATTCATCCATCAATCCATTAATTCATACAACAAATATTTATCAAATGTCCTCTAGGTGCCAGATATTGAGCTATGCAAATAATGTTGATTCACTCAATGAATTATTATGCAATTATTTTTAAGTGTATAATTTAGAAGCTTATATGATAATCTGAAAATACACGTATGATACTTTTAAATGAAAAAAAGGCAGGATGCAAAATGTGTGCACACTGTAATATAAACAGCACAAATAAATAATAAACCTATATACAGAATAAAAGGCTAAAAGGAAACACACCAGAATCTGAGTCGTGATTGTATTTAGGTAATGCAATTATGGGCAATTTTTAACTGTTTTATTATTTTCATATCTTAGTATTCTGCAGTTTTTCTTTAATAAACATATATTATTTTCTGGAGTTAGAAAATCCTACTTAGAAAAAAATCTACAACTTTGTCTCTGCTGAATAAAGGACTAGGCTAGACAGGGGAATGGCGAGGGCCTTTAGGTTGGGGTTGTGCCAGTGGCACAGGGCACTTGGGCTGGCTTTGGTGACCCAGAAAAGGCTGAGAAAGTTAGCCTGTGAGTAAAATGCAGAATTCCCTTCCTGTGCAGGAGCACGTAACAAGTTATGACTCCTCCTTTCTGAGGACGTAGGAGTTCTTAGTGCCCCCATTGAGCAGCCAGGAACCTGCTAGCTTGGACCTGTAATCCCTCATCCCACGGTATATGCTCACAAGGGACACATAGGACATCTTTGTCCTCATTCTGACAGTCCAAGACCTACAGCTTGACAGTTTGCTGCTGCTTAAGCGTCTTCTATTGTAATTCCAATTAAAAGCCAAGCATCCTGCTCCTAGCTTGGGTCATTGTCTTCCCAGAGGTCTTTAGCCACAATGATGAAGTGAATCTGGGGGTTTGCTGACTTTTAGAAGATAGGCTTCAGACCTTCTTAACTTTTTTCCTGAAGCCCAAAAGTGCTTGACACCCGGGCATATAATTGCTACTTAAATGGGACTGTAGGAATTAAAGGCCCTTAAACCTTGTCGTGGATCAGTGTTTCCCAAAGTACAATCCATTGGACCAGATGCATCAGAATCACTTGGAATGTCATATAACAATGCAGATTCCCTGCTCCCACTCCAGTCCTACTAAACAAGAATTTCTGGGCATGGAGACTAGAAAATAGTACTTTTAACAGACCCTTCATGGGGGTTTTATGCCCATTAAAGCTAGAGAAACTCTAATGTAGAAGAAAGAAGTCTTTCCCTGCAAACCCTCCCATTGCACCGTAGCTACAGGGAACACTGCGGCACCCTAGCCACAAGAAACACTGGGGCAACCAAATGGGGAAACTGGTCACTTTAACCCCACTCTACTTCTTTTGGGTGCATGGGGAAATACGTAGCATGGAAAATTGACCAAACCTTGAAACATGACTCCTCACAGGGCCTAGGTGTGTTCAAAATGAGCATACTCCATACAAGTCATTCATTTGGATTTTCTAAGAATCCTTGTGTATATGTCTACATAGCACTTCCCAGTCAGGTTATTTCATTTGAACTTTCTACTTGTTGGGTTCCTTGCATCAGGCAAGAGAGCACAGTGGAAAGGGCAGTTAAAATACCAAGAGTGAGGCTGGACTTACTGGCTGACTGGCTGGGTGAATGTGTGTCTGCTTCCCAACATGAGCCTCAGGCTCCTCCTCTATGAAGTGGGAATCTCAGTCCTGCCGCCCACCTCCCTGTACAGCAGGCTTGTCCAAGCCATGACCCACAGGCCACATGCAACCCAGGACAGCTTTGGATGCGGCCCAACACAAATGTGTAAACTTTCTTAAAACATTATAAGATTCTTTTGCCATTTGTTTTACCTTATCAGCTATCATTAGTGTTAGTGTATTTTATGTATGGCCCAACATTTCTCCCAAAGTGGCCCAGGGAAGCCAAAAACTTGGACACCCCTGCTCTACAGATTGTTAGGAAGATCTCTGCATTTTCAGGAATGAGATAACAAAGTACTTATCTCTGGGCCCATGAAGGGAATTGGCAGATCAGCACCCTGCCCCCCAGCATGTCCTTTTGAGAAGCCCTATCAGAAGGTCCACACAGAGCGCACAGGGATCATATTTGTTCTCTAAAAGGGACTCCAAGCCCCAGGACCTCAAGACCCTGCCTCCCTGGTTTTCTATTTGTGAAAGACTTAACTGGGCAAATGGTAAATGTGTCAGTTAAATCACGGGTGCTTCGGGGGACCGCTTTGAACCTCAGAAGGGCCTCAATTTCCTCATTTCTCAAATGGGGTTATACAGAGAAATCTTGAAGTTCCTTTCTAGCTACTTAACAGCATTTCTAAGGGTACACTCCTTCCGCAGCACTTTTTTCCCATAGCTCTATTAATTCTAAACATTTTCATATCACTGAAACCTGACAAAGTCCTGGCACCATCTTTGTGAGGTAGATATGGGAGAGAATTATTCCCATTTTCTTAGATTTAGAAAAGTGAGGCAAAGTAAGTGACTATCCCAAAGTCACCCAGGGGAGAAGAGATGAGCTGAGACCAGCCTCCACATCTCTCGCCCCCTGCCCATTCTTTTTCGGTACTCCTTGCTAGATCCCAGGAGCTGTCTGTCAGTGTGCTGACACCACTCAGGAAAATGCAAGTTTCATCCTGACACCAGAAAGACAGAGCAACGATTACGCTTCAGTCCCCAAGGAGGCAGAGAAATTGCTTTTAGTTGACAAGTGCATCTCCCACACACATACCCCTCTGGTTGAATGAAAAGATAAAATCAAGTTAAAAATCCCAAATGCTCACTTAATTTTGTAAAGTATTTTGCTCTTTGAGCTAGGGGTAGGCAGGATGAGAGAATTTTCCAACTCCAGAAGTCTCGACCGGGTGGGGTAGGGAGAATGGTGGGAACTAAGGGGGGCACAGAAAAAAAAAAGTCAGAAAGAACAAAAAGCATGGGGAGGTTTTCTTTTAGTTTTGTGCCATAATCAATAAGAAAATGGAGTTATCTGAAAAAAGAACTAGAAAAAACTCAAGTGTGTGCTTATGCCTTTGAAAAACTACAAGACATGCAAGCCACTGACATTTCCGTTCTAGATGAAAATTCTATGGCTTTCGATAACAAGAGTTTAGGGGCTCAGCAGGGGGACCGTCCACTTCTATGTGTTGCCATAGACTCCTGGGCTTTACTACCTCTGAAGGTCATCCCTGCAAAGCACTTGCCTTTATATATTTAAGTGTATCAGCTCCCGACGTACTCTCATATGTATTTTCAATCTGAATTGCATACAGCTTTGGGAGGTTGGCAGGACAGAGATTAGCACAACCCTCATTTTATAGAGGAAGAAACTGAAGTTTGAGGAAGGGGAGTGACTTGCCTAAAGTCACTGCTTTTTTTGTTTGTTTGGAACCTGTTCTTGAACCACTTTTGTGCTTCCTTCTTTTGTGCAGGGCTCCCTCTCACACTACCCATATCCAGCCTAAAATCTGGCCTTAGATCTTATATGTCTCTTGACCCCTCCCTTGGACTCCAAAACTTGGAGACTTTCACCTTGCAGAGAATTCCAAAGCCTTTAGAAAGCCTGAGAATCTCCCCAGCTAAGAACATTTTATTCTTAGTAGTGAAATGTCATGATATCTGCAACATATTTTCAAATGTGTGTGTGTGTGTGTGTATATATTTATTTATTTATATTCATATTATATAGATAGATAAATATATATATTATATAGATAGAGAATTTATTGTGCATATATATATACACACACAAGTATTTATTGTGCTGTTCTTTCAAATTTACCATATGTTTAAAAGTCTGAAAATACAAAGTTAAGGGGAATCTCCTCCCAGGCAGCCACCCCACCGGTTTACTCTAAAATCTGAGAGTTAGTGGTACATCCCTCCCACGGTGCTCTACCTCAGGACTCTATCAGGATGACCTGGGCCCAAACACAGAACTAGCTCTGCAGGAGGGGAAGGCTACACCTGTGAGTGGTTGTGATGTCTTAGATGGAGCTTGGGTGCTGGTAAGTGGCTGCCTGTACTGCATTGGAGTTTAGAGTGAAGGATTTGATGGCCAAGCAGCTTAAATTAGAGACCGAGAGGAGTCCTTAAACAAATTCTAATTAGAGCTGGCAATTTTCAAAAAATAATGTTTTCTTTAATTTCAAAACTTGCTTATCAGGGTTGAAAGTGCCATTAGAGATAATCTAGTCCAACCTCCTCTCATCACGGGGGCCAGTGGGAAGGAGGCACTGAGATCCAGAAAGGAAAAATGACTTACCCAACATCGCCTAGCAAGTTAGTGGCTGAAAAGGGACTAAAAGCCAGGTGTCCAGCATCCTAGTCCAGGGCTCGGTCCATTACATCACACTGTTATCCCACTTTGGCTTCCTGGGTTCTTGAAAGGTCATCTGCCCACCCCAGGGCTTGCTTTCTTCAGACCAGCGTGGCACTTGGGGGATTTGCAGTCAGCGACAGTCCCTGCTGCTGGGATCTGAGCCAGGCGCCTGAAGATGGCACCTGTCACATCCCATTGGAATGAATTACCTCCCTCTGAAACTGAGAGGGCCAGGCGGAATCTGGGAGCGGCACCTTGAGAGCAGAGTCAGTCCTGGCCCGCACGGCTAGTGTGCCATGGACATTCAAGGCAGAGAAGGTCATGGAAAATATCCTGAGCACTGTTTGCTGGGGAGCTTTCCACCTCTCTTGGACCCCAAGTGATTTATTGATTATTTTAGGGACAACCACTCTGGTTTATTGGTTTAACTGCCATTTCTCGTGAGGGGGCGGGGTGGGGGGCTGCCTGCCCGCTGCGTCCCCTGGTCTGTCTACTCACAGGATTGGTTCATGGGACAGCTTAGGTGGACCCTCGTGAGCCTGTCGGGATTAATGGCATTTGACTGTAGATCATGAGAAATCTCATCAGTTGCTGTGGGTGGAGGTGGATGGAGCAAGCAGGAAGAGGGCAGAGGAGAAGAAGGATGATGAGCAATAGCGGGAGGGAACAAAAAGGAGGAGGGAGAAGGGGGAGAGGAACGTGCAATAAAGGAATTCTCTTGTACAACAACCACTGACATTTCTGAGCCTGTAGCTTCCTCACTTTTAATCATTCCCTTCATTAAGTGCCATTTGTCAATGCAAATAGGTCTTTCTCCATTATAACTCAATCTTGGGACAACCCACGCCTTAAACAAAGATGCAAGGCTAGATCCAGAGCCCTAGATTTCCCTAACTAAGGGGTTGTTTGCCCTTCCCTCCCTGCATTCCTCCATCCCAGGCACCATAAGAACACCAAAATTGGCCCTAGGACAAAAGATACCAAGGACTGACTTTATCTTCTGAGCTACTTTGGGTCTGGGCCCCGCCCAAGGACCCCCTCTTCTGACTTCTGTGGCCCAACACCCTCTCCTGCTATCAAGCACCAGGGCTTATAACTGTCTTGCTGTTCTACCCTTCAGATCCCAGGAGAGTTATGAGACTGAAAACTAAGTGGTAAGGCAGGAATGTGCCATCAGAGATGCATCTGCCTAGGACCAGAGAGCAGCCATGCTGGAGAAACACTCCTGCCATCCACGCAAGACAGCTCCTACCCCCTCCATATTTGCACACACACACAGCCCCTCTCAATACTGTTACCAATGTTTTTTTGGAGGCCTACTCCAAGGGGACACATCTCTGTCCTATTTTTATTTTCATTCTTTGCACAATGCTACATTGTAAGTCTCTATTTATTGAAACTCACTCTTCCCTTGGCTCTGAGGACACTGTGCTATACTGGTGTTCTTATCTCTGATTTCTCCTTCTAGCTCTGCATTCTCCTTTGGTACCCTAAATGGGAGCATTGCTCAGGTCCTGTCCTCAATGCTCTATTCTTTTGTGGAGGGGCTCATCTACTCTGATAGCCCTTATCTTTCTGGATCACTCACAATACCTAAAATAGTGTCCTCCATATAGTAGACACTTAAGTAATGTTTACCTAATTGATTAACATTTGTTAATTGCACAATGCCTGGTACACTTCAAATGTTCTGTAAAGACTATTATGGGAGATCTTACAGTTTACAAGCATTTCCTGTGTATTTGCCTGTCTTCATCCTCATCATAACCCTGTGAGGATGATTTTTTCTTATTCTCATTTTTATAGATGAGAGAAGAGGAGGGAGCTAATGTTTGTTTTCTGCCTAGTGCTTTATACACATTTTAATTTAATTTTCACAACCGCACTGTGAAGTAGGTGTTCTTAGCCACATTATACAGATGGGAAAACTGAAGCTCAGAAAGGAATTCAAGATCACAAGGAGCATATAATTTGTCTCCTCTGCTATTTCACTGTTCTGTAAATTTGATCATACCAAATTTAGTGAGCAATACTGGGGAGGCATATAAAAGGTATCATACAGTGATATTATAATTATTGTTTACATATAAGTATTTTTTGGTTTGCATTCATATGAAATTTAATGTCACGCATATAAAGAGCTGAAGAGGAAAATAAAACCCTTCTATTTCCAAGCATTCTCTGCTTTCCCCTTGCATATTATAATAAGAAGAACAGATTATTAAATGTTTACTGTGTGCCAGGCATTATGTTTAGCATTTTACATGTGTGCTTTCATTTAATTCTCACCACAACACTATGAGGTAGGGGCTATTATTATATCTCAATTTATACATAAGGTGATTGTGCCCCATAGGAGTTAAGTAACTGGTTCAATGACCCCTAGTTAGTTTCTGAGGTAATTGAAATTTTAAGTCAGGTTGGTCTGACTCCAAAGTGAACATTCTTTTAATGATAGCAGGCTGCCTTTCTAAGATGATAGGGAAACCAAGTTTCAGAGAGATTGTAATGTCAGGTCTCCTGACTCTACATTTTTTTCCACTTTGCTTCAGCTGCTAGCATCTCTTTGTTGAAGGGACTGCTTTTATTGTCAATAATCTTTCTATGTCTGTGGTCTGTCTCCTCAACCACATTGTCAGCTCTGCCAAACCTCTTTAGATCCCCCACAGAGGGTTCTCACTAAATACTTGTCAATTGATAAGCACGGGGCTCTCTTCGGTTGAGAGAATTATTAATAACCATCAGACTTTGACAAAGCCCTTCTCATCTCCAAAGGAGTTGAGCCCTTGGAGCTTAGGAGATGTATCAATTCCTCGCCTTGCTGCAGCTTGAAGTCAGGAGCCCACACTGCCCGCCTCCGCACAGCATCCATTCTCCAGGGAGCCTCTATAGCGTCAGAATCATTTCACCGAAGGCTAAATTATGTGTGTGACTCTGGGAGAGCGAGGTCTCCGTAAAGGGGGAGAAGAATGTGGGCTGTGGTTCTGAATGCAGATGGACCCTGGGGATGTTTCGCACCATCCGAGATGATGTGTCAACCTCTAGCAGTGGCACTCCATAGAACAAGCTTTAAAGAGTGATCATTACTGTTATTATTGGGAATATTAATAATATTTCTTACATTTGTACTGTGAACTCCCATTTACACAAAAGGCTCCTGCACAAGAATTCATTATTTTTCGTTTGTGCTGGCCTTCCACAAAACCTTTTGCGCTTCAATATTCCCCCAAAGAAATATTCCTCTGTCCAGTTTTTGGGAAAGAGAACCACCCCAGGGAAACAGAAACAGCTGAGACCCTGAGAACGGGAACCTTAGCTGGCTGGGACTAAAGGCCAACAATTGACCCTGCTGAGCAATGAAATATGTTTGGAGCCTGAACACAGATCCCCAATCTCCTTCCTTCTCTTTGGCTGTTCCCGGAGCTGGCAGGACCTCCCACCCCAAGCAGAATCTGTAATTCCTCCCGCAATCAGAATTCACTCTTCCTCATCCCTTCCCCCATCAATGGCCTCAGGGACACTTATGTGGAAGCCACCAATTATCTCTTCCCCTCCTCTAGACCAATTTTCTCATGCATTTGTATGAGTTCACTTAGCATCCTGCAAAGAGACAGGCAGTAGTAATAATCATAGCTAACATTCATGGAGCTTTTACTATAAGGAAGGCACTATAATAAGCACTTTGCATGCATAATTTCTCTTCATCCTCATAATAGTCCTACGAGGAAGGTTTATTTGGATCCCTACTTTAAAGAGAAGGATGTAGTTTCTAGTGAGTAAGCAGCCTGCCCAAGGCCACACAGCTAGCTAATGCAGAGCCAGGATTCAAAGCCAGATCTATGAACCCCTCCAGTATACTGTCTTTTAGTATCGGCTTCCATTTCTTGGATAAAAACAGTGGGACCCAGAGATTGGAAGGCCATGTAACATTCAGAGGAAAGAGTCTCAGGAAGTCAGGAAATAGTTTTCCTCCAATTTCTGCCAGTAACAGGCTAGATGAGACTGGGTGAGTCACTAAAATTCCCCGGTTTCTGAATCTGCAAGCAGGGTCCACAGTGTGTGAGATGCAAAAGAGATGAGCCAAGGAAGGTTAATCTCCTCCAAATCTATAGAGTTTAAAAGCACCATGCGAATGCAAAGTGTTCCTTATCATAATCCTTAACATTATTATTCCAGCCTATTCATCTACCAATGAACCTGAGATACAGTGCCTAGCTCTGCCCCTGGATTCTGGTGCCATTTAAGTGCAAAGACAAATGGTCTCAGGGAGTCAGGGGTGATCCATTATCTGGATATGGATTATTTCTCAGGAGTAAATTGTTAGCCCTGTCAGGTGGCTGATGAATTCTCCCATTGCACCTGGGGGCTCATCACTCTGCATGGGACGTGCAGGGAATGCAAGCAGCACAGCAGCTGGAGTCACAGTGTGACTCTGCAGATGGGGTCCTGGGGGCGGGGAACAAGGATGTGTTGGTTAGGTTCCAGGGAGCAGCAAACGACCCCACCCATCCTTGAGTGAAAAGACAGATAATGAACCCCACCCACCCACAGCCTAGCCCAGGGCAGAAAAGGGTAACTCCTTCCCTCTCCTGATGCTTGAAGCATCTTTGGGGAGAACAAAGCACAAAAGAGGCTGACAGATTCATACACAAGGAGGTACTGACAGAGAGATGAGAAGAATGGGCAAGAGAAAGAGAAACAGAAAAACGAGACATGGAGAAAGACAGGGAAAGAAAATGAATAAAATAAAGGATCACAGAAAAGAGACACATGGAGGAAAAGGAACACAGTTAAAAGAGAAACCCAGAAATAGGAGCTAAGAGGAAAAGAAGAAAGAGTAAGAAGTAGCTGGGTGCGGTGGCTCACGCCTGTAATCCCAGCACTTTGGAAGGCAGAGGTGAGCCCACGAGTTCAAGACCAGCCTGGGCAACATAGCAAGACCCCATCAATAGAATTTTTTTTTTAAATTAACAGGGTGTTTTGGCATGCACCTATAGCTCCAGCTACTCAGGAGAGTGAGGTAAGAGGATCGCTGGAGCCCAGGAGGTCAAGGTTGCAGCGAGCTATGATCATGCCACTGTGCTCCAGCCTGGGTGACAAAGTGAAACCCTGAAAAAAAAAGGAAAAGAAAGAAAAGAAAAGAAAAGAAAGGAAGAAAGAAAGAAGGGAGGGAGGGAGGAAGGGAGGGAGGGAAAAGAAAAGAAAAGAAGAAAAATAAACAAAAGCAGACTCAGAAATAATCCCCAAAAATGGGAAAAGTTATATAGAGAAAGAAAAAAATAAGAAAAAAGGAAAATATATGGGGAAAGATAAATCTAGAGAGAAAACAAGTAGGGGAAGAGAAAGGGGAAGAAATAAATAAAATACAAAAGAAAAGTATACAGAAAAATATAAAAATAGAACAACCAGAGATAAAGGAACACAGTGAAAGAAAAAAGGATGAAGGAGATAAGAATACTGGGAAAACAATAGGTGAAAAATGTTAAGAAACATAGAAGAGGAGATTGAAGTCTTTAGGAGGACCAGAAATGGTTTTTTTTCTCCCTCCCTCCCACTTTCACTGTTAGCCATTCTTGTGGTGTAAAATCAGTCAGACACAGACACACATTCTGAGTCAAATAAGCACATGAAAAATAGCACATCTGGACACAGAGGAGCTGAAAGATTTGAGATGTAGGCAGCGACAGACTCACAGCAGAAAGAGAGAGCCAACCTGAACACAGGATGGGCTCCAGGCAGAAACTGCCAAGGAACTAGATATGCCACTGTGAAAGATGACACAAAGGCACCTCAAAAGATGGACATGTGAATAGACAGGTACACAAGCAGACATCCACCAGGGTGGGAGGAGGAGGTTTGGCCTAGCTCCTTTCCTCCTCTCTTCTCTTTGCCTTTGTGAAATACTCTAATAATGGGCATTTACCATTCTGGGTCTCCCGCCCTTGGGATTTTTCTTTAGGCTTCATGAAGGTTGGTAGCAATGTGTTTCATTTAAATAAACTCACTCCTGCTAGGGTCTGTTAGTTACTGTATCTCCCCTCCTGGGAACAGACTTCTCTCACCAGTTTAAATGATCATATCCAAAAGACCCCTTTCAGGCATGAGTGTAAACGGCTGAATATCAGTCCCTTGGCTAAGACAGAGTTGGAGTCTGTCTTGATGCTTACTCCAAGACTAGAACTTTTTCTCCCAGTATGCCATGATCCTCCTTAACTTCACTGGACTTTCCTTTTCACCTCTGCAGTTTGAAGCAGATGAGAAGGGGAGGCTACGCATCAGGATCCCTACTCGAATAAGAGGAGCGTCATAAGATTTCCTTGGTTAAAAAGTGTTTCTTGCAAAAGCGAAGTTTGAAAACCTCAGGGTTACACAGGGCCGGATGAATTCTAAGGGTCCTTCCAGCTCTGACATTCTGAAATTCTATGACTAAGAGCTAATTTGTTCAAATCTAAACCCGCAGTAATTGCACAGAACTTGATTGAATTTTCTGAGCAAACATGGCGTCACTGTCTGCCCCAATAAGTATTTAGCCATGGCCCCAGTTTAATGATTTTGTGCAGTATCAATATTTCTTAGTGCAGTTTCCAGCACTGACAGGTAGGTGCATGATGATGTGAAACATGTGGGCTCAAGATGCCCACCCAGGAAAGCCACAGGTGGTTGTTGGTGTGTCCACCTGGCTTGGGCTGACACACAGACTGCACCAACCCCTCTGGCTAGTGGTGGGCACATGCAGGGGTAGCACAACTGCCTTTGAAAGGGGCATGCTGGTTGGGTGGGTGGATCGGGTTGCCCTAAAAGCTCAGGGATGCTGTAGCCAACGGGTCACAAAGAGAATAGCAGTGAATGGGGCTTGCTTTGTACAACTTCACTTTGATGCAAATCATCCCTGAAGGCTACTGCCTCACTTAGTATTCCATTCATTCATTCATTCATTCATTCTACAGAGAGTGCGTGCTCTGTGCCAAGCTCTGTGCTAGAACTAAGGATAGAGACATGAACAAGATACAGTCCAATATCTCCCAAAAATCTCATTTGTGAATCAGAATTGTGGTACAGTCAAGGGGGCAGTATGTGAACCAAAGTCAAGGAATACTGATGCCGCTCAGCATCAACAAACTTAGGCTATGGATAAATATTTATGAGAAGAAATAATTTGGTAGGAATATTACTATATATGCACACTTTTAATTATTCCCACTGGCAAAACTGATGAATCAGAGACCTTTTTTTGTATGCAATATTCAAGATGCAAAGAAGTCTTATAATTAGCTCAGGTAAAATAACTTGATTGTTTCCTAAGTACAACTCTGAAAAAGCACAGATTAATTTAATACTTTTTGTTTATCTTTTAGTTACACATTATCCATGATAGGGTTTTATTTGTTGGTGATGGTTTGAGAGCATTGTGTTTTGGAGAGAAATGAAACATTTACTGGAAGAGAAAGGAAGATCGGTTCCTCTCTTTGATGCTGCCATGACACTAAGCCTGTCATTCCCAAACAGAGATACATTTATATAAGTTTGTGAGTTCTCTTGGTCATTTGTCTGTTATATATTTAGACTTTCACACATGCACCAACCATACACAAAGCACCTTCTCTGACACGTGCACTGGGCCACGTGTGGGAACACTGGAAAGATTAGAGCATAGCCCCTGCCCTTGAAGGGCTTCTACTCCAGAAGGGGAGCCAACAAATAACTCAAGGACTTTATGATGAGTGGCATAACAGAGGTGTGGACAAAGGGAAGCTGAGAAGAACAGGGACTAAGAGATGAGGGTATGTGGAGAAGCTTTAAGAGACAAGGTGGCCTATGGTGGGGTGTGGTGGAGAAGGTCTGAAGATTGACCCTATTCATCATTGTGGGGCTAGACGGAGCCATCCTCTTTCTCCAAACTCTGTTTTGCTTTGTTTTAATCAGTAGAATGTATCTGTGAGAACCACAGAACTACACAGCAAGCAGATCAGTCTGTAGCTGGGATTAGCCCAGTAGCCTGCATCAGTTTAACTGCTTCAATTTAGGATGAAATATAGCCACTCCTTTTGAAAAACGCAATGCAGGGAGGTGGGTGGTCAGAGACTGGCTCCTATCCCCTAACCTTAGCTTCTTGAAAATCAGATTTTCCTTGCCTACCCAGCACTCCTATCTAGCAGAGTTATTCTTTTATAGGGGCAAAGTTGTTTGAGTAGCACTGGGTATCATGGTAGCTTTCAAATTATTCACATTCCAAAGGAGGTTTAATGATTTCCAAGATAATTGGTTGTAGAAATAAGTCCTTCTAAAAACCCAGCAATAGAATGTTCATGATGCCACAGGATGATTCAGAACATTTGGCCTTAATTACTTTGATTGTCCGCCAGGATTTAATATATGAATATTACATTGCGATCTTCAATTTAATTTCTTGTGTAAATGGATTGTGGCAGAATCCTGTAGTCCTGAACTGGCACATAATTCAGCGTGGGAGACACTATCTTAACTCATCTCATTACTCAAGCCATTTGTTGTCCTTCAGGCTTTGACAGCCAGGAGATGGGAAAGTAGCAGAGGTGATGTGATCTCTCAACCTGGGTCCAGACAGACATGAGCCATAGTCTCTACCGATTACGTTGTTACACAGACACAGACAGCACTTATTTTCAGAAGAAAAAAAAATGCCCCAGTCAATGTGCAGCTGTGTGCTCTGGTCTTTCTTAGCATAATGGAGTGGAAAAAGCTGGGGCATGCATGCAAGAGACCTGAGTTCTAGTCCTAAGTTGACCACTAACTTGCAGTATGATCTTGGGCAAGCCACTTAATTTCTCTGAGCTTTCGATTCCTCGTCATTAGAACTACATAATCTCCAAGTGCTTTCCAGAGTGAAGGTTTTCTGACGTATTAATAGCATGTGGCAAATCTGACAGTTTTGGCACCATGGCTAAAAGAAGGTTGTTTCTATCCATCTGTGAATAATAAGCAGCCCCCCAAGAATGGGCAAAGTTTGAGGAAAGGGAGAGCGAGACAGGGCAGATAAGTGGGAGGGAAGAAGGAAGGGAAGGTGGAGAGAACAGCCCTGCAGCCTTAGTGAGCTATCCCTCAGGGCCCAGGTGAGCTTGTTAGGACCTTAGCAAAATGGGGGACATTTCAGCCTGGGAAGCTTGATGGAAATTACAGGAATAAAATGAGATTCAAAAAGCATTAAATGGGAAGCCACAGTGCTGGAGAATTTATTTGTACCACATATAACAGAGAGTTTGCATCTAGAATGCATAAAGAACTCCTAGAAATGAATATGAAAAGGACAATCTAGTAGGATAAAATGGACAAAAGACTTAAATGGGAATTGTACAAAAGAGTATATCCAAAAGGCCAATGAACATATGAAAAGATGCTCAACCTCAGTCATCAGAGAATTGCAAATCAAACCACAACGAGATACCACTGCACACCCACCAGAGTGATTAAAATGTAAAAGTCTGACAATACTTACTGTTAATAATGATTTGGCGCAATGAAAGAGTGCAAATTGGTACAAACTTTGAAAAACTGGCAGCATTCAGCAAATGGAATGTGTGCTTATGACTCAGTGATTCCACTACTAACAGAAATGCAGGCACATGTGCACCAAAAGTCAAACAAAAATAACAATAGTAGTGTTAGTCAAACAGCCCCAAACTGGAAATGCCCATCTGCAGTAGAATGGTAAACTCAATTGTGGCATATTCACAAAAGGGAATATTATACAGCAATGAGAAGGAACAATATCAGTTTTATGCAACAACATGGATGAATCTCACAAACATAATATTGAATGAAAGAAGCCAGAAACGAAAGCATACATACTGAATTATTACATAAAAGTCAGTAACTGGCAAAACTATAATGTTTAGGAATGCATGCTAAGATGTACAAGTATAAATAAAAGCAAGGAAGTGATTTTTGGAAAAGTCAAAAAAGTTGTTACCTTTTAGTCGGGGAGAAAGGAATTATGATTAGGGAAGGGACACAAGTAGGGCATCAGGGATGCTGATAATATTCTATTTTTAACTGGGTAACAATTAACACGGGTGTCTCGTTGAACAAGTTGTGCATTTATGATTTATGCACTTTTCTTTATGTGTGGTATATTTCACAATTTAAAAATAAAGCTTTAAAAATACAGAGATTGAAAAAAGTCAAAGCCAAATCTTTGTTTCAGACTAATGTGACTCCAATTTCTGTCCATTGTCTCAGGACCCTGCAGATTCTAGACTCTCGGCAAAGAGAGGACAGAGGCTGTGTCTCATTTCTCTCAGTATCTGCCTGCCAAAATCTTCCAACTTTAAAGCTAACCTGACTCCAATTGGTACCTAACAGCCACCAGCCAACTGACTGCAGTTAAAGACACCTTGTTCCAGCTGCTTTCTAGTTTCCTCTCATTTCCCCATTCTCAAACTATTCTTGTTCCATTTCAGTTCCATCTTTCTCTTGAGTCTTTATTCTGTCTTCTGTTTGCAGCCCTGTTCCTTCCTTTTGGACTAATGGCTGAGTGACCCAACTGGATTTCCTTGGCTTGAACCTGAGCAAGCCCTCTCTCTCTAAAGACTTGAATGCCTACTCCCTTCACTGAGTGGTTTCTTCTGTTCCTGGCCAACTCAGGTAGGGTATCTACCACCTCCCCCTCCCTAGATCTTATAGGATTAAAGTGCCTTATCTCAAATCCTTGGTGCCAAATGTTTCAAAATTCAGAATTTGGGGAATTTTATCAAGGTAATCATGTGTATTTGCCAATATCACATAACACCTCTCGCAGGTTGCGGCATAGCTCCCCATAATCAAATACATTAATATTTTTGTCATGAAATATATGGATGTTCACACTAAGTGGGATAAAGAAAGACTATCATAATATAAGTTAAAATGAGTTTTAACGTCAAACTTATGAGAAAGTTTTTGGTTTTCAGAGCTTTGTGGTTTGGGAAGTGAAAATAAAAAATAGGAGCCCAATGCTTGTTTGGTGGATGGATGGAAGGATGGAAGCATAGAAGGACACAATGAATTACATGTGTTTATCATCCCAAGTGACAAATGTGCATTTAACAAGAGTCTTCATCACTTTAACCAATTGTGGGCACATCAGATTCCACCGCTGGCAAGAGGAACACTAGTAGAAAAATCTACCACATAGGTCTGCTACCAGAACATAGATGGCCTGCCTGGGGTCAAGTGGCCATCCCTGGGCCACTCTTCTGCATAAAACATCCATCCAGCCCCTTTTCCTGGCTATGAGTGGGGTAGGCCTAACTAGAAGGGAAAGTTATGGGTATGGCAAGTACCTGGGGCTGTTGGGTCCAGTTGGAAAGGAATGGATGGGCTTCAAGCACCAATTTCATGTGGCCCTCCTTAAATAGTATTGTTCTCAGCAAGGCTTTGCAAAGGTATTGAGTGGAATTAGTTCAAGATCACCCTTCCCAGCAAGTACTCAGAGTGCAGTAAGTATATATTTCTAGGAAAGGGTACAGTTAGGTGTTTTTTACTTCCAGCCACCTGGGAGTGTGGATACTACAGCTTATTGTCCTGGGATGCTTCAGAGGCAAAGCAGTGAGTTCCAGGAGAGGCTAGCAAGGGACTAGAGCATGAGTCAAAGCCAAACCCTCAGGCTCCCCCACCCAAGAGACACCAAAGAATCATGGGAGACCTCATCAGGAGAAAACCACGCAGCCACTTCCAGGACCGATGCCTAGAGGAGAAGCTCAGGGGAAGGTGGATTTGAGGAGAGGTTAGGAGGCTCAGCCTTAGAGCTCCAGAAAACTGGGTTGTTTACTCCTAGAATATGGAAACTGAGTCACCAGGTAGGCATCTCCCATAGCTCTGCCCCAGGCTTTTCTATCTTAAAACAGTAAGACAGGACTTACATGAGCTCTTCCATCTTTTTCTGCTCTGCTTTCCAGAGTTCATGAATCTATGATTCTCTTTTAAATAATCTTTGTCTTTTTTCTCATAAGAGTAATACATGCTCCTTGTTGAAACTTTGAAAAGTTAGGTAAATATATAAATGTTTAGATTCACTTATCATCCCACCCACCTCTTACACATTTGAGTGTATTACCTTTCTGCTTGCTTGCTTTTATTTTCCATGTCTTTATAAAATTGTGATCATAGACTTTTGTATTTTGAGTTAGACACTTAAGTATATTGTGAGCATTTCCCATGTCACCACAAAAGCTATCATTCTAGTCTAATTTGAACATCCACCAGATATTGTGGGCACACTTAGCAAGGATAAAATGTGTAGCCTGCCTTTATGGAACTTATACTCTTGTTGAGAAGATGAGGCTGATATACATGGAACCAATAGTGATAAATACAAATGGAATATAATGAAATGTCACTTTGAGGGATAGGTTGGAAAGACAGTAAGAATCCAAAAGAGGGAAAGATTGACGTGGGTAGCATTATAAGTGGAGGCTCCTGGAGAAGGCAGGACTTAAATTGGCCTTTAAAGGATAAGAAAAAGGAGAATGAGAAAGGTAGAAGCATGAAGAAAACAGACACAATGGGGGAAAGCTGGATTGAGTAATCCCAAACCCTTTATGCTTATCATTGTTGTTGATGATACAGAGCTACCCAGGGCCAGGATTTCAGGACTGTTCAGGGTCCCACCTAATATATGAACACATAAACCCAGGTCTCTAACCTAAAGGGGATTTGGAGGCTAAATGCATGAAAAATGAAGCACTGGTATTGATATGGCAGTAGCTTAGACTCAGACCTTTTTCCACTTAGTAACTGACTTGTTTCTTTGCTGCATCTTGAACACTGATGGCTCAAACATCACGGTGCTAGTAGCCAGAGTCACCAGTTGTACAACTTCCTAGCTAGATAGCTGATTACATGACTCCAGAGCCCTAGTCACAGTCAATTCACTACTGTGGGTTGGTAATCACAAAAAGAGGGTAAACAGAGAGAAAGCCCATGTCACAAGCCCCCTTCTTCATACACTGAAGACACAGCCAAAAGCTTGTTGTAAATGTTAATTAAGTCATTAATTTGTGATCTGAAGATCTCCCCAGTGGAACTAGGAGTTTCCTAAGGATAGAAAAATAGTGGTTTGAAGAACAGTAGAAATGTTCATGAAATACCACAGTTTAAGATTCATTTGTGATGCATCAGAAATGCCCTTGCCTATGGTCAGGAGACTTGCCACTAACTAGCTATATGATTTTGACCAAATTCTATTACTTCTTGGAGTCCATCTCAGTTTTCTTCCTCATCTGTAAAATGGAAACTATTTCAAAGTTCCCTTTTGGCACCAAAATTCTATGAACCTACAATGTATTTGGACCACCACCACTTTTCAGATTTCAGGATCCCCTACAACAATGCAAATAACCCTAAGAAAAGGCTACATCTTACCCTGTGTTGCCAGTCACCACCATACCTGGGAATCGAAGTCCTTTGGGGAATGGGACCAGGAGAGCGAGCAGGCCCAGCCCGAGGGGAGAGGCACAAAAAGGAGAAGTGGGTGGACCCCAAGATGTCACCAGTTAAGCAGAGAGAGGATCTTGATACCTCCTCCTCTATCTGCCTGTCCCCTGAGTGCCCAGCAGCAGGCTGTGCTTTACTGCATGCCTACGTAGGTGCCTGCTCACCACAGGGTGCCCTAGCTGCCAGCATGCTATTCCAGGCCAATAGGAGAACCCTGAGGTGAAGTACCCTGGGGCCAATCGTAGGTGGAAATATCTCTTTAATGGCCAGAGAGAGTGTATCTTTGGCTGCTTTTCATTGGTTCAGACCAACTGAAGGCTCTCTGGACTCTCAGCCAATGCCGAGCCATCAGCCAACAGGAATGGGCTTTGTTGCTGGATCTTGTTTTTGTCTAGGGCTGATGGGTAACCCTGCCCCAAGGGCTGCCTTGTCTCCTCATTATCATCCCTGACTGAAAACTTTTGCCATGAACACAGAAGGCATGAGCAGTGGGACTTAATCAAGGCAGCTCAGAGGTAGGCATGCTTGGGGCCAGGGGCCATACCTGGGCCCAGTCCTTGCAGGTGAGTGCAGGTGAACCAGCAAAGGGAGAGAATAAACAAGTAGAATTGGTGGGCATGGGCACTGTGAGATTAAAGCTAAGGGCAGGTCTTGACAGATCAAACTCTTCCTTCCTTCCCACAAGCCATGAGTATCTGAGTAACTTATCCACAATCCTATGGTTCCCCCTTTACTCTTTCTCTGTAGCCCCAACCACAACCAGGGAGGGGTTCCTCCCAAGAAAGTAAGAAAAGCTTATTGGAGAAGGTGTGCCGGCTCCCACTTGCAGGCTGGATTCCCTGACTTAGGATGCCCGCAATGGTCAGAGATATAGACTTGGTGACTCTGGCCTTCAGAGATACATGGATTCCAGAATATTTGCTTCTAACATCTCAGATTATAGTCTGACTATCTCCTCATATGCTTTAAGGAAGGCTAGGGGTGTGGGTTCAATCCTGGGTGAGCTGGGTAGCCTTCCTCACTTTGGTCTCTGACCACTGACACAATTATTAGTCCCACCCAAGGGCAAAATCTCTAACCTGAACAGCTATTTAAGCAATGTGTACACAGGAGGCAGAATGAGAGAGTATGGAGGATACAATGAAAAGCCTTCCCTGTTTCTGAAAACATTCAGTCTTACATCAAACACTCACTGAATGCCTTTTATGAGGCAGACACTCTACTAGATGCTAAGATAACAAAAAGGAATAAGACACATGAACTTTTGGTGAATCCCGCCAGGGCAGAGCCAGGGGGAAGAGTGTGTTTTAAGCACCAGTGATCAACTACCTTTAAAAATTGACCTGAGGTTATAGTTGGCTTTGGAATCCCCCAGAACTGGCCCTTGGTAAAACTGATCACAAATGTCTGTTTACAATGCCCCTTAAGGTGCTCCCGTATTAAAACTCTCTTTCAGAAAAAAAAAAAAAAAATGTACTTCAAAATTTATGTAAGACCTTGGGCAAGTCAATTCTCAATCCTCCCCTCCTTAAAATAACAAGCTTAGGCTTGGGGCTGTGAAGCCCTTTCCAAATCTAATAGACCCTCTAGGAGTCTATAGTAGCAGTCATTTACTCATTAGTATAAATTTAAGTAGCTATGTTCCTTTTCCCTGGATTAGCTATATTTTAAGCTTTGTTTCCAATTGTGTAATGAAAGACTTTGTCACTTAAAGATTTTGCAGGGATCTGCCTACATTTGTGGAAGGGAAATGAAGATTAAAGAGGTATAATAAACCTCCCCAATATCCTAACATCCTCTTTCCTTGGGCTCTAGGGCCCTGCACTCTGTTGAGGTTAATCCCAAGAGATTACTTAGTTACTAACAAAAAGAATCATTAAAAATAAAAAACTAAGCCTTATTAGGGGCTTACAATGATCTAACACCAAGAAACTGTTGCAACAATGAACCGGAAAAGCCTAGTGAAAAGTTCTGAGCACATATTATGCAGGCTCAGGATGCAGAAATTGCAACAGCACTTTGCCCCTTGCTCTTCCCTCCTGTCTGTTTTGGCTTCCTTTGGAGCCTGGATCTCAGTCCTACTGGCCGTAGATATTTTGAATGATTCAAGGTCAGGAAAAGGGACAATGATTCAGAAATGCACATCATTCCTTAAGTACATTTAATTGTAAAATACATCTAATCAATCCGATCCCCTGTCTGAACATGGCAGCTAAGAGAAGCAAAGCAAAGCTTTTGCGTTTCACTCCAAACCAAAATAAGAAGCTAAAGGCGGCTGGGGGAGGGGATGGGATCAATGAATCCAATCAATGGTCTATATTAATGTTTCTTATATGATAGTGCTGATTTGCAGCTTTCCAAGTGCCAAATGGCATCTGGGAAACATTAGTCCATCCCCCAATTGACGTAATAATTAGATTGCATAAATGGTTCCTCTGTGCTCACTGCCAGCCCAAGAGACAAATGTTATTGGTGAGCCAATCAATCTTTCCCCCCGTTAAAGTTTCAACTTGTGTCAGCAATTATGCTGTGGAGGTCGAAAGCCACCCAAATGAGTGAAAACTGGCAAAGATGAATTTCAGGAGTGGATTATACTGCACTATTTCCCAGCAGAGTGTGTATGGTCAGAACCTGGACAGGTACATGAACAGATCTGCAACTGGATATACCACCAGGGGCCAGAAGAGGAAAGAAAGTCTAGTGACATCTGCAATATTTTGCTTTTCTTTGTTCCAGTTGTCTCCTTCATACTTAGATAAACCAAGGGGCTGAGGAGAGCATGGCAGGGGAAGGCATTAGTAATTTGTTATTAGTCTTTGTGATAGGCTGAATAATGCTCCCCCTCCCATAAAATCCATGTTCTATTCCCCAGAATGTGCGAATGCTATCTTCTATGAGACTTTGCAGATGTGATTAAATTAAGAATCTTGATATAGAGAGATTACCTTGGACTAGCCAGCTGGGCCCTAAATGCAATCACAAGTGCCCTTATAAATGTGTCAGAGAGAGAGATTGCAGACAGAAGAAGAAGAGAAGGCAACGTGACCATGGAGGCAAGGATTGGAGTGGCGTGGCCACCAGCCAAAGAATGCCAGCAACCACCAGAAGTGGGAAGGGGCAAAAGATGCATCTCCCCTAGAGCCTCCAAAGGGAGCTCAGCCCTGCCAGCACCTTGATCTTGGCTCAGGAAACATATCGGACTTCTGGCCTCCGGACTTTGAGATAATAAATTTCTATTGTGTTAAGCCACAAAATTTGTGGTAATTTGTTACAGCAGCCCTAAGAAACTAATATAGACCTCCATTACTAAGCCCAGGTCACAGGTAGAATGATAAACAACCTTCCTGTTGTATTGTAAAGAGCATCAAAATCCTTCTCTAGCCAAAATAGGCCCTCAATCTATCATGATGCAATGTCAAGGACTAGGAATCCAAAATTCACACATATATGTCAACATTTCTACTTTTTGAGCAATTCTTTCTTGTTACTACGTTGCAAACAGTACACATAAGCCCTTGTTTTCCACTAGTCCTTTTGCATGAATTTATGCATCCAATTAACTCCAGCCACCAGGCAGGCCTTGGGGGGACAGGGAGGGACACTGAGCAGGTAGGGAAATACGGTAAATATGTCTAAATTGAAACCACTATTGGGCTCAAATCAAATCTTTTTTAGTAATAACACTAAGTAGGGCCTTTAGGAAAACAAGTCATGGCAGAACTAACTTAATTTACTCTTCTGATAAGGTTACAAGGCTTGTAGATCGGAGAATGTTGTAGACAGGATGCATCTGGATTTTAACAAGGCTTTTGACTTAGACTCTCATGAGCCCTTTATAGATAAAGTGAAGAAATACAGACTGCAGGTGAGACTCCAGAGGTAGCAAGTGGCTGCTGATATGTGGATCAGGGTCTCTAGTGATAAGTCACAGATCTTTACATCAGTGTCAGTCAAGTCACCACTCTTATCCAACAGCTCAGACAGATGGCGTGCTCTCTGAGAGTGAGGATGCTGGGAAGCTAGAGGATCTAGCTAACAGATTGGATGGGAGACTCAGGATCCAAAACAGTCTCAGTAGGCTGGAGCATGGGCTGACCTCTGTGAAATGCAATGTCCAGCATTAGGAATTCAAAATTCACATGTACAAAGACAGGCTTATATACAGAGCAGCCGTCAGCATAGAGAAGGCAGAGGAGATCAGTAGGCACACAGTTGGATGAGTCAGAAGAATGGTGAGGCTGGCAAAAATAAAAAAAATTTAAACAATAAAAGCTAAACGTAGCTGAATTTGCTTCTCTGGAAACAAGAGAGAACCGTGCTAACGCTTGATTATTTTCCATTATCCGGGCCATACTGGGTTCAGTTCTGGGCAAAATTCCTTTTATCTCCCAGATGTATTATTTTTAAAAAAATAAATAAAAACAAAAGGTGGAGGGGAAATGGAGAGATGTTGGTCAAAGGATATAAAGTTTCAGTTAGGAAGAAGAAATTCTGGAGATCTATTGTACAGCATAGTGACTACAGTTAATAATAATGTATACTTGAAAATTGCTAAGAGAGTATATCTTAAATATTCTCACTACACACACACTAAGTATGTGAGGTAATGGATATGTTAAATAGCTTGATTCAATCATTTCACAATGTATACATATATAAAAATGTCACATTGTACATTGTAAATATATACAATTTCTATTTGTCAATTACATCTTAATAGAGCTGGGGAGAAAAATACAAAAAAAAAAAACAAAAACAAAAACAAAAAAACTTACCAAAGTGCGTAAAGTGAAAATTGACAGCGTTCCTCCCTCCCAGTACCTAAGGCCAAAGGTAATTACTATTAACAGAGTACTGATTATCCTTCCACACTTATCTATGAAATTATTTATGATGTACAGTTTATTAACACAAATGAAAGCATGCTATATATATTGTTCTTGGCTTTGCTTTTGATTTAACAACATATCATGAGCATTTTCCCATGTCAGTGATCATAAGAGCTAATAATTACTGTTCATTTTCCATGTACCAAATACAATTCTATAAATACTTCATATTTTCATTCAGTTAAAACTCACAATAACTTACATGAGATGAAGAATATTATTATTATTCCCACTGTAGAGAAAAGAAAACAGTTCAGAGGACTTTCCTAAGATTACAGTTATTTAATGGCAGAGGTTGGATTTGAGTTCAGGTCTGTCTGGTTCCAGAACCTATGCTCTTAACATCTACACCAAGCTGCCTCTTAGTTCTTTGAGGGCAGCCTCATTAAAAAAAAAATACAGCATAGGAGTTTATTGTATCTGTATCATAATTTAATTAATCTTATGTTAGTGGACATAAGATTGTTCTGTTACTGAAAGATTTTTCAGAGCTTTTAATATGCTAATGTGCATTATGAACCTCTTAAGAGGTGGATATAGTAGGCAACGTGTCCAAAACTTCCTTAACCATGGCATCCTTTTCTCTCACAGAGTACTTGAGAGACTGGAGCATTGGGGATCAGATTTTGGTGTGCATCTGCATCATCTGGGATGCTTTTCAAATGCAGATCCCCAGGCCTCGACTAAAGTGCTTCTGATATGGATAATTTATAGACCACACATTGAGAAATACTGCTGTGTGCTGTGGGATTAATATTTGATGTGTAAAATGAATATGAGTGGCTACATAACCACAGTTTTATCGATCAAAGACATGACTAGCTGGGAGACAGAAACACTCTTTTCCCTTCCCTCCTCAGGTCACCTAATCATCAGAACCTTATTCACTCCAATGCAAGAAACCCACATCAAGGATGCATTAATCTGGCATCCCAGTGAGCTAAGTTCCCAGGAGACTAAGCCACCAGTGACCATCACACCTCTCCACCTCCCTCAACGAAGAACTCTGCCACTACTGAAAGTATAAGATAATAATAGATTAAAATCAATTAATCAATAAGTTAATATTCCATGCATATGGTAACTCTTACTATTGGGACCTCTTCTTTTCAGTTTCTATCATCTACAGATACATTAAGAATAGTCAGTTTCGTTTCCTTCCTTCTTTCCTTCCTTCCTTTCTTTCTTTTTCTTTCTTTCTTTTTTTTTTTTTTTTTTCTGAGACAGAGTTTCACTCTTGTTGCCCAGACTGGAGTGCAATGGTGCGATCTCAGCTCACCGCAACCTCTGCCTCCTGGGTTCAAGCAATTCTCCTGCCTCAGCCTCCTGAGTAGCTGGGATTACAGGCATGCACCACCATGCCCGGCTAATTTTGTATTTTTAGTAGAGACGGGGTTTCTCCATGTTAGTCAGGCTGGTCTTGAACTCCAGACCTCAGGTGATCCACCCGCCTCGGCCTCCCAAAGTGCTGAGCCACCGCACCTGGCCTAAGAATAGTCAGTTTGTAACACAAATATCTGCAGAACAAGAATTAACCCAATAGGGACAAGAACAAATATGAGAGAATAAATGTTATTATGTGTTTTTTAAACTGTGAGTTTGGAAAAGTACAAGATGTCCTGCTTGTGCTCTCAAGTGATATTTAATATCAAATCCCACTCACCATTGCAGGTTATTGCTTAAGGGTCACCTGAGGTCAAAGTGGAGACAGGAGAGAAAGGACAAAGGGGGAAAGGATGAGAGGGTGAAGACATATCCAGAATGCTCAAAGGAGTGCTTAGGAGGGAGGCTCCTGGAAACATTCATCTCCAGTGAGTGGACAGGGGAGCTTACTTGAGAAGGAGCCAGAGTAGCCTATTGCTATTCAACCCCAAACCCTGCACTTGAGACCCCCTCCACAAATCACATACTGAGATTTCCAAAATACCCTTACCCTTAGAATCTCAAAGGATTCTCACTTCAGCTGCAAGAGGCCAAAGGGACATTACTACACACCTTATTTGACAAGTGGGGCTTTAAAGGCAACAGTGGTTTGGAAGAGGCAATGTCTAGTATAGAAAAGGAAACTACACAGATCATGATGCAGTGGAAAGTATACTGGAATTTATAAATTTACATTTAGCAGAATCTCAAGCATGTCAAATTGCATAGAAAAAAGCTGGAAGGAAATATGGATCCAATATTGATCGTTAAGGATGAATGACGTTTTCTTCTTCATACGTGTCTGGGTTTTCCTCTCCCCTCAAACATTTTACAATGGGCTTTGTTGTTTTTATATATAATAAAAAGGTAAATACCAAATAAAAATAGGGCATAAGCCTAAAATTCAAGTTCCATCTCTGCTCCTCTCACTCTCTGAGACTCAGTTTCTACAACCGTCCTCAGGGAACTAAGGTTGGATGGAGATATTGACTGAGAGAAAGGAAAAGAAAGGGAAAGAAAAGAAATGGAAGGAAAGGGAAGAGAAAGAAAAGAAAGGGAAGGAAAAGGGAAGAGAAGAAAAAGGAAGGGAAGGAAAGGTCAAGACTGAGATGGTGGTCTAGTTGAGGTTATCTTGGAAAAGGAGATACTGTTCTCTGACCTTAGAGATGGTGGCTATGATAATGCTTTGCAAATTGTGAAGAGCTATTATGCAAATGACAAGACTCATTGTTCTTAAAGACCCCTGCTCCCCATCATACATATGGGTGCATGCATACACTCACACACACACACACACACACACACACACCCCTTCCCTAAACTGCTTGAACATTTACACTTTGGCTCAATTTTCTCTTCCATTTCGGCGACCTCATTACCAATTCCAGGCAGAGTCTGTTCTCTGCTTGTCACTAGCCAATCTAGCTACCTTGGATTCCCCAGCATATCTGAGATTTTTCCCCTTATAGACTGTTCTGTCATTAACAAGTGTCATCTACATAACCCAAAGCCATATCCCAGAGCTCTGCAAGAGCCAGCATAGTGACTAAAAATGCAGCCTGGTCCAACCAGGACAGGATCTACATTTCCTTATTTCAAGCCAGATTAATTACCTCATTAATGATAATTCCTCACCTATGCCCAGAGTCTATGCTTTGCAAAGAAGCTGTATATTCTGTATCTTTCTGGGGCCTCACAGCAGTACTGGAAGGGAGGCAGGTCAGAGATGGACACTCCTGTTTACAGAACACAGAGAGGGCAAGTGACCTGTTATAGAATCACAGAGAGTGAGTAAAAGACAGTGTCAGAATTCAAATCCAACTTCATCCCATACCCAAGCCAGGCTCTTTCTCCTATACCATAGCATTCGCTTACAGTTGGATATGGAGAAAGGAAAATACAGAAAATGAGTAACTATGCACATGACCATTGAGAGATTCAACATGACATGGTTGCAAAACCTTTTTCTTACTGGAATAAGACAACATCCAAGACTTGTAATAAGACTCCATTTGGAATCTGGAAGCCAGATAAGAGAAAGTTCTCTCTCTGAGATTAGCACTGGGCTCTTCCACGAATCATTTCTTCCTTCATTTGTGCATTCACTTATTCATTATATAATCATTTATTAAATATTTCATATGTACCAGGCACTGTACTTAGTGCTGATGGATAAGATGTAAAGAAAGGCAGGATATGGTCCAGAGCCTCATGGTCTAGAGGGAGGAATTTAAAACAGATTTGGCTAATTCCAAATACATAGCAAAGTAGCATTCGTGCCATGAAAGAGTAAAATGCTCTGGTAGCCTAGAGAAAAGATTCAGATCTGTTTGCTGTTTGGGGGATGTGGGATAACTTCATGGTATATGAAACCGACCAAGGAAGGACGAGTAGAATTTGAAGAAATAGGAACTGGGTGGGTGTAGGCACTGCCAGGAAGAGAACAGCATGATGTAGGCACAGTGGTAAGAAACCAGACGGATTAGATGGGAATCAGTGAATAATTCTATTCTGATGGAGCTGGGATTGGATACAAAAAAGAAAAAGATAAGATGGGAATATATGTTTGGGCCAGATCATGGTAAGTTTGGAATACTGTGGGCCCAGCATCAGTTTCCATCCTTCTCAGAGGCCAGCAGCAGTGGCTGTGCAGGAAGGATTTGAGGAAGGCACAAAGGATGGACGCTGCTCTCTCGGATCCAGAGGCCAAGGGAAAAAATAGTGATGCCTACATTGGTTCCAAAAGAGGGAAGGCCACACTAAGTCTTTTTGGCAGGTTAGCAAATAGTGGCAAGTTGCTTTCAGAGAAAATGTGCTCAATTTTTAAAAATTATTTTTATATATTTAGGGGATACAAGTCCAGATTTCTTACATGCATATATTGCCTAGTGGTGAAGTCTGGGCTTTTAGTGTACCCATCCCCCCAAAGAGTGAACATTGTAGTCAATATGTAATTTTTCAATCCTTAGCCGTCTCCCACTCTCCCACCTTTTGGAGTCTCCAATGTCTGTTATTTCCCTCTGTATGTTCATGTGTATCCATTGTTTGGGTTCCACTTCTAAGTGAGAACATGTGGTATTTATCTTTCTGGTACTGAGCTATTTCACTTAAGATAATAGCCCCCAGTTCAATCCATCTTCGTGGAAAAAAACACGACTTCATTCTTTTTATGGCTGAGTAGTATTCGATGGTGTATACATACACTACATTTTCTTTATCCAGTCATCCGTTGATGGACATATAGGTTGATTCTGTGACTTTGCTATTGTAACTAGTGCTGTGATAAACATGTGAGTGCAGGCATTTAAAAAAATAATGATTTATTTTCATTTCAGGATAAACCCAGTAGTAGGATTGCTGAATCAAATGGTAGTTCTATTTTTAGTTCTTTGAGAAATCTCTGTACTTGAAAATGCTCAAGTTTGTTCACTGAAATTTTGGCCTTGGCACCTTTCCCAGTTCACCTTCTATGCCCTTACCTGTGCTAAACTTTAAACATGTGGTGTCATCCTCAGCCTATCTCCCATGAATTCCACTTGTTGAGGATGCAGATTCATTTTGTTCAAGGTATTTTTCCTGCCCTTTGCTTCAATGGTCCTCAGTTCCCCAAACTTAAAGCCACTGATACCTGTTTCTGCTCAGTCTCCTTCCTGGCTCCTCCTTGGCTTACTCCTTTGGACTTAGTCTTTTTTAGTTTAGTTCCTGGTCCTCTTCTCATAGTCTAATTTGAAGATGCCATTCCTGAGCAATATGGTCTACACTCCTGGTTGCAACCACTTCACCAATAACCTCTAAATCTGTATCTTCTCTTTTCTGAGTCCATGTCCCAGAAATCCAGTTGCCCCATTGTACATCTCTACTTTGATGTACCACAGTTAACTCCAACTCGAAATCTCTTCCACCATTCCAGAAGAAATAAACTTCCCACACAAACATGCTTTTCCACCTAATCTACTATCATATGCTTCATCATGCAAATTAGGCACCTAGACCTTTTTCTTGACACTCTCCACTCACTGTCCTCTAAATATCCAATCAACTGGCAAGTCTTGAAATTTCTACTTCTTTAATATTGGCTGAATATGTCTGCTTCTCTTTATCTCCCTGCTGATACCTCAACTGGATTCCTAAAATAACCTTCTAACTGATGTCCTTGACCCCAAATAGTGCACCCCAATTCTCACACAAGCCATTAATCAGCACTTTTTTCAAATATCACTTCTTCCAGGAAGCATTTCTGGATCCCTCCCAACCAGTCCTCTCTTCACATAGATCTTGCTCTGGGAATAATGGAATTAAATAGCGTCCCATAGCCAAAGAACTTCAGAAATGCTGATGTTATATCCTGTTTCTGTAAGAAGAAATTGGGACAAGGGAGATTTACGCTCCCCAAAAATACTCTTGAGGTGTATTCTGCTGTGGACAATCCTGGGGTACATGTGTGCCCAAGAGAGCAGAAGTTCAGGAATTGGGAGTGGGCTCCAAGGGAGCAGCCAGCTCTGTAGAATCCACACTAATCTGCCTCCAAACACTCCAAGTTTTCTAATTTTACCCTTTTTCTTTGGCTTTCTCACCGAAGATGTGACCCACTGCTGCAGGGATTTGGGAAATAAAATGCATCATTAATCAAAAATTACTCTTCCCTAAAATAAAATATTAGCTCTGTTGGGTAGTTAATTGCATTATCAGAATGAACAGCTCATCCTCTTTTACAAGGGCTTTAAACACTGATCGCCTAATAAGTGCAGGAATTATAGTTAATCTAGCTCAAAATTTAATTATGATGAGTCATACATCACAAAGCAAGCACACAGGGGCAAAACTCTGGTGAAGTCACGTCCAACTGACCTTGACCCCAGGCCTGCTGGTTCTTTCTAAGTGGGAAATTGGAAATCCTTCCTGTTTGTGAGATAACAGGGACATCCAAACAAGACCCACCCCAGTCTACCTCAGGAGTCTTACGGGAAAGCCTGCCTTAATCAAATCTTGCAATGAGAAAGCCCAGAAGCAATTCTCCCTCTGGGCTCTGCCTTTCCAGACCCCTTTAGAGTATTATGCAGTTAGATTTGAAGAACACCATTACAGTGGATCTAGGCTGGGACTAGGTATTAAGGAATTGTGTGAGATGTTCAGAATTTCAAGAATACATCTAAATATATAGTTTCAAAGACTTTCCTGGTTGACACAGACCTAAAAAGTCAACAGTTTCTCCACGTGGTATGGCTTTGTGTCCTCGAATTCTCCCAATTGCTCACATAACTGAGGACAATCTTCCAGGTTTTTTTCTGAGTAAAAAAAGCTGATCAGCCTTCTTCATTTGGAATTTTCCACTTCTAATAATGTGGTTTAAGAAGTTATTATCTCTAAGCGGTTACTGGCACCTAAATTATTTTCTCACTGGTCATTTTAATTATTTGTATACATATGCAGGTTGAACTCAATTGCATCACTTTTCACTAATGACTGCTAAATTCTTTTACATTTAACCCATTATTCAAGCTAGTCATGACTTTGGGGAATACTCTTTCTGCCCTCCAAAATAGCTGCATCTTCTTCTTGCTCTTTGCCATCTGTACTATCGAAAAGCAATCCTATTTTATTTTATTTTACTTTTTGCCTGTTTGGAAGTCATATATATTTTTTCTTCACCATTTTAAAGGTGTAGGTGTCTCAAGCTCTATGTATTTATTTCCTGATGAGGATATTAAGGAAGCCTCTTATATATCCTTATTCAATCTTCTTACCCTCTAGGTTGACTTCCTTTTCTTGATATTTTGGGGCTTAGGAAAAAAAGATTTTGGTCTAAACCTTCCATGATTATAGGCATGTTAGTCATATTTCCTTCTCTTCCATTTTGCTTGTCTGTTCTTGTGTACCAAACCATCCGAAATTTAGTGGCCTTAAGCAACAAATTTATGTTATTCATTATTTCATGGATTAGAAATTTGAGACGGCCTTGCCTAGTGGTTTGTTTCTCATTCATGTGGAGCTGGCTGGAGAGCTGGGACTGGACACTCCACTTTCAAGATAGCTTCTGCACCTACATGTCGGTCACCTCAAGGTCTGGAACCTTGTGCCCCACCTCAATATGACATCTCATCCTCCAGGCCCACTCCATATGATCTGAGCTTTTCATAGCATTGGTGGTCTTAGGGTAATCACATGTTGGCTGGCTTTCAAGAAATCAGTGAAAATTTCCAGAGCAGTTAAGAGCTATTCCAAGTACTGTAACAGCATCACTTCTATCATATTGTATTGGCAAAAGCAGTCACAGGTCCCATTCAGACTCAAAAAGGTAGAAAAATAGACTCTACTTCTTGATGAGGTAGTGGCATTGCAAAACAGCACACGGAATATGACATTGTTATAGCGATCTTTAGAAAATACAAACTTCCATACTTTCTATAGATTTCCAGACTTAAAAGTCTCATACTTTAAAATACACATGGAAAGACTGTACAAGAATAGAGAAGTTTCAAGAAATAAAGATTTAAGGAATTGGACTATTTACCTTGAAGATAATATCATGTAGTGGATGAAACAAGGATTTAAATTCATAAAAATCTAGATTCAAATCCTATCATGACTCTTACAAATTTTAAACCCATGGAAAAATAACTTTATACATCAATAAACATTTACTAAGCATTTTAATATGCTATCATTGTGCTAGAAACATAGGTATACATAAATGCCTAAAACAATATATAAGCCTTCAAAAAGGGTCTTGAATGAGACCCATGTTTCATGTTTGGGTAACCAGTTGTTTTGTGTTGCTATTTACTGTGATAAAACCTACAGGAGGAGATAATAGTTTCTGTATCAGCTAAAGTGCAGGGTTAAGCAGGGGAAGATGTCAAATAGGCAGTCAGAAATACTAGAATACTGAATGGTCTGGTCTAAAGATGCAGTTTTGGCAGTGATCAAAATAAAAATGGTAACTGAAGCCCTAGAAGTGTGTGAGTGTGCAGAGCAAGAAGAAAAGGTGGCATAAAAATGATCCCTAATAAAACATCAGTGTTTAAGGGGTAAATGGTGAAAAAGGAACTTGCAGAGAAAAGATTACTGGATTTGAAGACATAGCATTAGAAACTTGAAAATTAAACAAAGAGAAGAAAAATAAAAAATATCAACATAGTGTTAGTGAGCTGTGAGACCATTGAAATCAGCCTCATAGACATAATCAGAGTCATCAAAGGAGGAGGGAGGACAGAAAAAATATTTTAAGAAATAATGGCTGAATATTTTTCAAATTGGATAAAAATTATGAACCCATATATCTAAGAATCTCAACAAATCCCAAGCATAAAAATTGTGAAAAACTACACCAAGGGACATCATAACCCAATTGCTTAAAATCAGTGATAAAGATAAAATGTTATCTTTAAGATAAATCTTAAAAGAAGCTTTATTTACAAGGGGACAGGGAGTGGGGTAGGTTAGGCAGGTGGTGGAAGACACGTTACCTAAAGAGGAACAATTATAAGAAAGACAGCAGATTTCTTGTTGGAAACGATGCAAGTTTTAAGACATCAGAAAACAATATCTTTAAAAGCACTGAAAGAAACCTGTTAACCATGCTAACAATGGACACAGGAAAGCTAAACTGGCTATATCAATACATGCAAAGTAGATTTCAGACCAGTGAGGGTCTTTTCATAATGTTAACGAGGTTAATTCATTAAAAATACATAATAATCTTATATAATGAGGTTCAAAAATACATGATGCAAACACTGATAGAGCTTAGACAAATCCACGATTATAGTTGGAGATTTCACTACCCTTCTGTCTTAGTCTATTTTGTGTTGCTATAAAGGAATATCTAAGGTTGGGTAATTTTTAAAGAAAATAGTTTTACTTGGCTCATAGTTGTTCAGGTTATACAAGAAGCATGGAGCTAGCATTTGCTTCTGATGAGGGCTTCAGGGAGCTTCCACTCATGGCAGAAGGCAAAAGGGAGCCAGCAAGTACAAAGATTGCATGGCAAGAGAGAAAACAAGGTGTGGGGAAGTTCCAGGCTCTTTTTAACAACCAGCTTTTGCGGGAACTAAGAGAGCAAGAACTCACTTTCCCTCATCTCAGGGAGGACACTAATCTATTCATGAGGTATCAGCCCCCGTGACCCAAACACCTCTCATTAGGCTCCACTTCCAACGTTGGGGATTAAATTTCAACCTGAGGCTTGGAGGTGTATCCAAACTATAGTAGCAACAAATTATAGAAAAGTAGAAGGTTAGTGAGATTAGAAAAGACTTAAAAAGCACTTTCAATGAAATTGACCTAAGTGACATTTATAGAGCACTTCATCCAAAGTATTGGAATAAATATTTTTCCAAGTACAGATAGAACATTTATCATGATAGACCATATTCTGGCTCATAAAACAAACCTGAATACTTTTAAAAAATAGTAAAATTATACAAATATATTCTGATCAATATGGAATTGAATTAGAAACCAGTAACAGAAAGACATCTGAAAAGTTCCCAACTATTAAAAAAAAAATCCTGAACAATACACTTAAGTTACCCATGGGTCAAATAGGAACTCATAAGAAATGGAAAATACTTTGAAGTGAATAAAAATGATAATGCAAAATACCAATTTTGCAGATTGCAGCTGAAGTAGTAGTGCTCAGAGGACAATTTATACTATGAAAGGCTATATTAGAAAAGAAGAAAGGGCTCATATCAATAATCTAAACTTCTACTTTAAGAAACTATAAAGTAAAAGCAAATTAAGCTCAAAGTAAGGAGAAAGAGGGACATAAACATAAGGGTAGAAATCAATAAAATATTATGCAAAACAGAAAAACAATAGAGAAAATCAACAAAACCAAAAGCTAATTTTTTGAGTAGATCAATAAAATTGTTAAACCTCTAGCCAGACTGTTCAGGAAAAAAAAAAAAAAAAACACAAAGAAGACACAATTTACTAATATCAGGAATGAGAGGGGTGATACCACTGCAGATTTTACAGATAATGAAAGGATATTATAGACAATTTTAGGCTAATAGTTTCAACAACTTAGATGAAATCAGCAAGTTTCTTAAAAGATGTAAGCTACCAAAGCTCACTCAAGAAGAAAGAATTTGTAGTTGAAAACCTTTCTGCATAAAAAATTATAGGATCAGATAGCTTTTCTGGTCATTTTTACCCAATATTGAAGAAAGAAATAATACCAACCCTACACAAACATTTCCAGAAATATAAAGATGAGGGGATACTTTACAACTCAGTCTATGAGCCAGCATTACCCTGAGACCAAAACCAGTCATAATCAATACAAGTAAAGAAAACTATATATCAATATCTCTTACAAGCATATGCATTAAAATGTTTAACTAGTTTTATGAAATCAAACCCAGTAATACATTTAGAAGATACTACATCATAGTTAAGTGAAATTTATTCAAGGATTGCAAAGTTGCATTAATATTTGAAAATGTCAATATGTAATAATTCACCATATTAACAAAGAAGATCCATATAATTATCTTAGTAATGTAGCAAAAACACATTCTACAATATTCAATGTCCACTCCTGGTGTTAAAGATAGAAACTTCTATGCAAACCTGCCATAGAAGAGAGCATCTTCAAACTGCTAAATGGAAAGCCTACTGCTAATATCACACTGAATGCTGAAAGACTGAATGCTTTTGCCCAAAGATCAGGAGTAAGGTAAGGGTGTCTACTTTCACCACTTCTGTTCAACATTTTACTGGAGACCATACTGAATACAATAAGGTGTGAAAATACATAAAAGGCATATGTATTTGGAACAAAGATATTTTATTCCCAGACTACAGGATCATCTCCTGTAGAAAATCGAAAGGGATCTACAAAAAAGCTACTAAAAGTAATAAGTGAGTTTAGCAAGGTTGCAGGATACAAGGTCAATATACAAAAATCAATTTTTTTTTACCCTAGCAACAAACAAAAGAAAATTGAAAATTTTTAAATATTATTTTCAATACCATCAAATAATATAAAATACTTAGGAATAAATTTGACAAACAACATGGAAAACATGTACATAATATTGCTGAAAGAAATTTTCAAAGACCCAAATAAGTGGAAAGATATGTTTATGGATCAGAAAGCTCAATAATGGTAAGATTTCAGTTTTCTCCAAATTGATCTAGAGATTCATCATAATCCCATTCAAAATCCCAGGAGGCTTCTTTATAGATATTGACAAGTTGATTCTAAAATTTACATAGGAATTCAAAGGACCTAGATGTGTCAAAAACAACTTTCATAAAAAACAAATAACTGTCTGGTTTTAAGATTTATAGTAAAGGTATAATAATCAAGACAGTATAGTATTGGTGTAAAAACAAACTTATATATCAATAGAACAGAATAGAGAGTCCAAAATAGACCTACACATATAAGGTCATTTAATTTTTCACAAAGATGGCAAGGCAATTTAATGGGGAAATCTTTTTCAACAAACAATGCTGAAACAATGGAATTATCACATACAAAAAAATAGGGCCTCAGCCCTTATCTCATGCTATGTACAAAATTTAACCCAAAATGGATCAAAGACTTAAAAGTAAGAGCTAAAACTATAAAACTTCCAGCACAACACTTAATAGAAACTCTAAGTGACTTTACATCTGGCAAATATTTTCTAAATAGAATACAGTAAGCATGAGAACTTAAGCAAAATTGATAATTGGACTTCATCAAAATTAGAAACTATTGTTTCCTAAAAAGCACTATTAGTAAAATAAAAAGGTAAGTCACAGGTGGGAGACAGCATTTACAAATCACATATCCAATAAAGGAATTGTGTCTAGAATATGTAAAGAACTTTTATAACTCAGTAATAAGAAGATAGGCAATACACTAAAAATAGGCAATAGATTAGAATGGACACTTCACAAAAGAAGAAATACAAATGGCAAATATACACATGAAAAGATGTTCAACACCATTAGTCATTAAAGAAATGTGAATGAAAACCACAGTGAGATATCATTACACATCCATTAGGACGTCTGAAATGAAAAGACTGACCATACCAATGTTGGTGAGGATGTAGAACAACTGGAATTTTCATTCATTCCTCATGGGAATATGAAATGGTATGTTCACTTTGGAAAACAATCTGGCAGTTTCTTAAAAAGTTAAACATATACCTACCTTACAACCGACTCATTCTTCTCCTAGCTATTTACCCAAGAGAAATGAAAGCATATATACTAACCCACAAATGCTCATTGCAGCTTTATTAAAAACAGCCCCAAACTGTAAACAACCCAAATGTTCATCAACAGGAGAATGGATAAATTAATTGTGGCATATTTGTACAGTGGGATGCTACTCAGCAATTTAAAAGAGCAAACTGTTGATGCATGCACAACATGGATGAGTCTCAAAATAATTATTTTGAGTGAAATAAGCCAGACAAAAGAGAGTACATCCTGTCTGAATCCATTTATATAAAATTCTTAAAAATGCAAATTAACCTGTGTTGATAAAAGCAGATCAATGGCTGCTTAGGGACTGTGTGTGGGCTGTTTGGTTTACCAAAGGGTATCTCGAAACTTTTGTTGGTGATAGATATGTTCATTATCTTGATTGAGGTGATAGTTTCATGGGTGTATACATGTGTCAAAACTCATCAAAATATATATTTTAAATATGTGCAATTTATTATATGCTTCAATACAACTGTAATAAAAAGTAAGAGCAAGACTAAAGAGCAATCATAGTAAATGTAGCACAGTGGAGTGGTATGATTGATTACACTGAATTGAAAAAAGAATAGGAAGTGATAAAGCTGAGATTGGGTATAGACTACTGTTTTTTTAGGCTTAAAAGATGAGAGGAGCTTTAATAGTAGATGAAGGGGGCAGTGGTGCCAAGAAAAGATTTCTAAAGAAGAGGGACAGTTGAGCATATGTATAACCTGAGGTTAGGAAACTGGTAGGGAGAGAGGGAATAAAGAGTCAGGAAAGAGAATGGATAATAGTGTAAGCAAGGTTCTAGGGGAGATAGGAGAAGGAAAATTAGAGGAGGGTGTACAGAGCAAAAGTGGAGAAACTAGAGGATGAGGGCCAGTTCTTTTGAAAGTAAAAGAGAAATGCGAAGTGAGAGCTAGTGAAGCCGAAGAGACCTTTGTAGGTATGGGGGCAAGGAGCTGAAGTTAGCCTCGATCTCCTTTATGAAGTAGGAGTCTGAGCCATTGTATGGGGTGTGGTGACAGTAGAGTGAAAGGGGCTGTTGTTTGAGAGGAGTGATGAAAAAACCTGGAGTACAGATAGGAGGAAAATTGGAGAAAGAGGTGACCTGAGGCATGTGAAAGGATTGCAGGGTGGCCAGCAGGACCAACTGAGGTTGGAAATTCTGTTAGAGGCAACAATACTTGGGGTGCTGCTCCTTTCTCCCACAGTGGCCATTATGACATCAGAGAAGTCACTGGTTTGGAGAGACTCAAAACTGAGGCTAAACAGTGCAGATGTGGTCATTGGAGGGTAAGGGGACGAAGAGGCAGTCAATACTAAATCAATATGCTCCAAGATCTAGGCTGGACAAGGAAAAAAGTGAAGAGAAAAGGAAGGTCTTGAGCGCTGGACCCCTCAGTGAAGCCAAAGAGCAAATGGCATGGACCCAGCCTTCATTAGGAGATTTGGGCCTCAGTGGGATACTGGAGTTGAAGCCATGCCCAGTGATGCCAAGTGAATGGGAGTGGTTGAGGCGCTCAGAAGTTAAAGGTCAGAGAGATATGAGGCCAGGGTGTTTGGGGTGGGACTTCCATGTGTATATTGTTGAGGACACCCAGGATGAGGACAGAACTTGGAGTGTCAAGGAAGTCTGTGAGCTGGTCCTCAGAGTTCAGGAAATGATCATCACATGGGTGGTAGATACAGGTATAGTATGATGCTCTATGTCTTTTTTTTTTTTTTTTTTTTTTTTTTTTTTTTGAGACGGAGTCTCACTCTGTCGCCCAGGCTGGAGTGCAGTGGCCCGATCTCAGCTCACTGCAAGCTCCGCCTCCCGGGTTTTACGTCATTCTCCTGCCTCAGCCTCCCGAGTAGCTGGGACTACAGGCGCCCGCCGCCTCGCCCAGCTAGTTTTTTGTATTTTTTAGTAGAGACGGGGTTTCACCGGGTTAGCCAGGATGGTCTCGATCTCCTGACCTTGTGATCCGCCCGTCTCGGCCTCCCAAAGTGCTGGGATTACAGGCTTGAGCCACCGCGCCCGGCCAATGCTCTATGTCTTAATGGAATTTCATGCCCTGAAATCTAGTGGAAAAAACAGTTCTACTACTGAAAAGATTCATTTTAATTTGATTAAATTCTAGGAACAAAGTTTCTATATAGTCAATTTTGTTTTTTTTTTCCTATGCCAGTTTTCTGAAGGGGTAGTTTGAACACTTAGTTCATTGCATCTCTGAGAGAACAAATTAAGATAATGAATTTAAAATGCTCAACCCAGAGCCTGGCACCTAGTAAGTGATCAGTAAATGGAAGCAGCAACTATTAATATTACTGTGCTTTTGATTTGTTTTACCCATTAAGTAATGTTATCTCTTTGAAGACTTATTTCTACAGCCTAGGGATTTTCTCTGGAGCTATAAGGCACAGTTCTGTCTCTGCAAATGACAAATCCTCTGACATCTAAAGACAGCCAAGACATCTCTCAACCCTAGGCAAAATATCCCCAATTTCTCCCCTGCTCCTCCAAGGATCTCCTTTCCAGAATCCCAGTGAAAAAAACACAAAGCAAGTTCAGTCATAACTTGTCTGGTTTCACAGGTTCACAGCTAGAGAGAAATTTAGCCTCAGGATAAATTGTACCTTGAGTCTCACTCATACACGATCCTCCAAGGATCTCCTTTCCAGAATCTCAGTGAAAAAAACACAAAGCAAGTTCAGTCATAACTTGTCTGGTTTCACAGTTTCACAGCTAGAGAGAAATTTAGCCTCAGGACAAATTGTACCTTGAGTCTCACTCATACACGATTTAGATGATATTTAGATGATACTTTGCACTTAAGACTTTAGAGTTGTTGTTGGACTGAGTTAAGACTTTTGGGTCTGTTGAGATGGACTGCATATATTTTGCATGTGAGAAAGACATGAATTTTGGGGGGTTAGGGGCAAAATGTTATGGAATGAAAGCATGTGTCCCCCCAGAACTCATATGTTGAAGCCATAACTCCCAATGTGTTGGTAGTTAGAATGGGATCTTGGGAGGGTTAGATGAGGTAATGATTACAGAGCCCTCATGATGGGATTAGTACACTTATAAGAAGTGATATCAGAGAACTAACTCTCTCTCTCCCTAGAAGCAATATCAGAGAACTAGTTCTCTCTCTCTCTCTCTCTCTGCGCCATGTGTGGATACAGTGAGAAAGCAATCATCTGCAAGCTGGGAAGAGAGCCCTCATTGGAACTCAACCATGCTAGCACTCTGATCTTGGACTTCTAGCCCCCAGAACTGTGAGAAAATTAATTTCTGTTATTTAAGCCACCCAGTCTATGGCATTTTATTATGGTAGCTAGGGCTAAGATGTGTATCTTTACTAGAGTTCTGACTTTACATAGTATCCTTAGCATGTGCATATGTCACATTTTACTTATTCAGTCTTTTAGTGATAGAAATCTAGATTGCTTTCAGTGCTATCACAAACAATGATTTTATAAACATCCTTGCACATGTCCCTTAATGGTTCTGTTACAGAATTATAAACTCATTCATAGAGTTTATGCATATTTAATTTCATTAAACACCTTCAGATTGCTCTCCTGAGTGGCTCTACCACTTCACACTCCAACAAACAGAACTTAATATATGATTTATCATATCATCATCAGCTCATAATATTATCTGGCTTTATAACTTTGCCATTCAAATGTGTGTTAAGCAATATTTTGTGGATTTTAAAATTTGCATTTATATGAGTACTACTGCAACTGGGCATCTTTCCATAGATTCATCTGTAGATGTAGTTCCATCTACATCCAAAATGGATTTGAAACAGATTAACATAAAAATTCAGAGAAATAGGGCAGATAAATAAAGATCAAAGGAATGATAGGAAAATCATGTAGAGAAAGGGAGAACCAAGGGTGAAACAGTTTCCTCTACCTAACATAACTCTGAGTTTCCTGGCAGCCAAGAAAAAAAGGAAAAAATGATTCATTTATTCGATAAATGTTTTGTGTTGTAGCTTTAAGGTTTGAATTTCTTTGGTCTGTTAGCTGAGTTTCAGGATAGATAGAAAATAAACATAGTTTTGAGAAAATAATCTGACTAAATCAAATCCTCAAAGTGTAAGCATCAGAATAACACTAGAGAAAATATTCCTCAGGGCTGAATCATCTTACTAATCATCGTATCTGCAAATAGCTTTTGAGACATTTGTTTTGGTTTGAAAAATATTTTTAAGACATGTTGATTTTTAAGTTTTTTTCTAAAAAAACTTTTGAGCAGTAGGAAGCAGACTGCATATAACCATTCTGAAAATATTTTCGCAAAACACTGTGATGCTTAACAGTGCTTAAAGAATTTTGATTTTCAAATATTGGCTTCAAAATGGCTATGAAAATTGCATTCCTCAGGCAAAACCATGGAAATAGTAAAAGAATCAATGGTTGCTAGGGACTGAGGGGAAGGTGGGATGAATAAGTAGACTGCAGAAGATTTTGGGGGTAGTGAAATTACTCTGTATGACACTATAATGTTGACTACATGTCATCATACATGTGCCCAAAGCCATAGAATGTATGACACCATGAGTGAACCCTAGCATAAACTGTGGACTTTGGATAATGATATGTCAATGTAGCGATTCACCAATTGTAGGAAATGTACCACTCTGGTGAGGAAATGTTGATAACAGGGGAGGCTGTGCATGTGTGGGAGCAGACGGTATATGGAAGATCTCTGAACCTTCCTGTCAATTTTTCTGTGAACTTCAAACTGCCCTAAAAAATTGTCTTTATTTTTAAAAGTTTATTTACTCCTCCATCACAATGAGTCCCCCTATTGCTGCACTGGGACCAACCAACCATGGCTCCTGCCTGAGGGCTGCAAAGAGTCCCAGCTAGAGGCCTAGATCATTAGATATTTAGCCTTATGAACAAGAAAGGAGCAAGTCTGGGGGCTCCCCAAGGCAAAGGAAGAGTCCTTAGCTCAGTGGTCCCTGGTACTGTCACAAGTGTCTACTGGAGAAGTGTAGAGGGGTAAATGAAGAAGTGGCCCTTTGAACTTCAGCAGTCACCTTATTCAACTGCAGTAGATGAGGCCTTGCAAGCCACTTAGCTAACCCTGGTAGGGTGAAAGCTCTGGATCTTTATGAATCCTGGTATCCCAAAGCAGAAAAAAAAACCTCTCAGCAAATACCATTGTTTAAATGTATACTATATTTCAGGTCCTGTACCAGGCACTTAACGTGTTGCACTCAATGTTGTCAGCAATCCCATGAGGTAGATAAAATAGTGCTATTCCCATTTTAAATATAAGGAAACTAAGGCTTAGCAACATTATGTGACATCCCCAAAGTTACACAGGTGGTAATTGGGGAAACTGGTGCTAGAACCCAAGTCCAAAGATTTCAAAACCTGAAATCTTTTGATCATTTCACTGTATCACCTGCCTCCTCTTCACTCAGCAGTGGGATTAGTAATTGACATCATTATATTCATTATATTAAGAATATATTAATATTGTCCTTTATGCTTACCAAGCACTTTACATCCTTGCGTCTAACTATTTTGTAAGTTCCTTAAGGGTATTAACTGCCTTTTATACTTCCCTTGTAGCCCAATAGTGCTTATCATAGCTGTGGGAACTTACAAGGAAGGGAAGGAAGGAAAGGACTAATATTTATTCAGCACACACTATCCTAAGCATTTTATATGTTTTATCTCATGAAATCTTCACACCTCTTTGATATAACTGCTGCTACTAGTATTTCTGTTATAAAGACTGAGGAAACTGAGGCCTAAAGAGTTTAAATGATTTTCTCAGAAAGAAGCCAGACACTAGAGCACATTCTGTATAATTTTGTTTACATGAAGATTAAAAATAGACAAAATGGCTACATGGTAATGGAAGTTATCATAATAGCTACCTCTGCAGGGGATACTAACTAGAAGGAGCATATGGGAGCCTGCTGAGGTGCTGGAAATGTTCTATATTTTTATAGGAGATGGGTACATGGGTGTATACATCTCTAAAAATCCATTAGGTTGTACAATTAAGATTTACGTATTTTTGTATACAAGTTGTATCTCAGTTAAAAGCAAATGAAACAACTTTTTTAACACTTTCTCAGAGAGCCGTAAGTAGTCAATGAGAGAGCTAAAATTTCAATCCAGGTGCATGTGCTCCAACTTTTATGCTTCAAATTATCTGCCTCCTCTCACTTCTGCCGTTTTTATAAATATCAGCCTGATCCTCCTCTAGATAGTTTTCACTTTCCCTGACAGCTTCACTAGCTGAACACGAGCTGAGAGAAAAGGATTCATTAAATATCCCACCCTCTGGCGCTCTCCACGCCCCTCACTCAACACATGAACTTCTTTTTAATCAAGGGACCACATTTTAATCCTCATGATGTCAATAATTCAAGCAGAGACATCCATCAAATGGACTTTAGTAATTAAAAGCTGGTGATGTTGAAATAATTCTTCTGCTTACATTCTACGATCAGAGAGTTTTGCAACCATACACTGGAAGCAATAATAAACAGCTTCAATTTAGTTACTCTATTCAATCTCACCAGTATTTATTGGTCAACTGTTCTGCATAAGTCATTCTACAGGGTCTGGTAAAGACTACAAAGATAATCATGACAGGGTACCTGAGAAGGTCTAAGTCGAGTGGGAGTGGTAGATGTGAACAGGTATCTCAGCTCTGCCAGAAGATGGAATGCTGTTATTAACATTATAGAGCTGCAAAGTGACATGAGTATCTAGGGAGAGACATTGATTTCCATGGTAGGAAGGTAAGGAATGTCAGGGAAGCCTTCCCAGAGGAGGTGGCTTTGAACCGAACCATGAAGAATGGGACTTGAACTGGATTAAATCTTCAGGATCATCCCTGAATCTTCTGGTTCTCTCCTACCATACATCCAAACTATCCAGACATGTTGGCTCTGTATTCAAAACATATCCTGATCCAACCACTTCCTCCTCACTCCCTTTACTAATACTGGACCAAGCTATCATCATGTGTCACCTGGTCTATTGCACTAGCTTTCTAACTGGGTTGTCTCCTCTTGCCTCCAGGATTTTCCTCACCAGGGTTCCCAGATCTACTATTTAATAACAAATAAATAAATTGTTGTTGATTGCCTGTATTGAATTCTTTTGTTGGCTTTTAATTTTACTTAGAGCAGTCTCTTGACTGTATTATGACTTCCACAGCCCTACATGATCTGGCCTCTGCCTAGCTCTCTGATCTCGTCTGCCCATCTCCTTGCTCACTGTACATTAGGCACACTGGCCTCCTTACTATTCCTGAAACTTGCCAAACACATTCCTGCATCAGGGCATTGGCACTCTTGTCCTCTCTGCTTGGAATGCCTCATCACTCACCTCATTCAGGTCTTTTATATGTTCTCTCCTCAGAGAGATCCTCCCTGAAGTCCCAAGCTAAAATAGGAATCCTCTCCACCATTCTCTACCCCTTTGCCCTACATCATTTTTCTTCATAGCTCTTATCACTACTTGACATTTTCTTATATAAATATGTGTCCATTGATTTATTGACTGTCTTCCTCACTAAAATATAAACTCCATCAAAGCAGAGGCTTTTGTCTGTCTTGTTCACTGAAAAATTTCTAATGCCTAGACTATGGCCTTGCACATAGTAGGTGTCCTATCAGTAACTGCTGAATGTACAGTTAGAAATGGAGGTAAAATATATTTCCAGTGGAACACTGATTTATGCATTCATTCAACATCGTGCAGGGTGCTGAGCATAATGTATGTCTGGGAAGGTAGACCTGACAGATGTGGTCCTTGTCCTCACAGAATTCTCAGTCTCATAAACAAACAATTACAAACTATAGCCTAAGTTCTTTGATGGGGCAAACATTGTCGACTGTGGGAGCACATGAGAGGACTATCCTACAGTGATGAGCATAGTGACTGGCCCATGATATTTATTTATTCATTGAATCATCTGTCGAACATTTATTAAGCATCTCCTCTATGAAAAACATGGTGCTTGGCAAAGGAAATTAGGCAATTAACAAGATGACTCAATCTCTTCTCTTGCATAGCGCATAGTCAAGTAGATGGGATACATGATCAATGTCGGGATATAGAAAGATAAAGGTGAAGAGTGGTGAATGGAATAGAGCCAAGAAGCTAGAGGCAAAGAGGCCTGGGAAGAGGCTGTTGCAATAATCCAGTCAGAAAGTAAGACAAGCTGGTCTGGGACAGAGGGTTTGGGGGTGCAGAGGAGGAGATTAACTTTGCCCATAACTAATAAAGTAAGATATGACCACTTTTCCCCAAAGCACCCTTAACTGGCCTGAAGAACCGCATATCAGGCTTTTCACTCTATCTCTGCTCCCATCATTATGCATGCTGGGTTCTCAGTTGGGAGTCCCCATTAATCCTTCCTGACACTGGCATATTCTATTGCACACAACTGAAATTTACCCCTGGAGGTAAAAATGGGGTGTGAAGGCATTTCCCCTACTGCAAAGCAGACTATATTAACCCTACTAAGCAGCAAGTGAAAGACAGGCTGGAGGCAGATGGGAGCCAAGAGGGGTGTGAGAGGTGGAAGGCTCCTCCCTTGAGCCAGCCAACTGGGCAAAGAGAGTTAGACCAAGGGCTGCGTTTCCAGGGGCCCATTCCATTTCAGTCGACTTATTTAGGCATTACTTTATTTATACCCCTGCTTCATTCCACGCTGCCTTCTGATCTCATCTGTTGATCCCCTTCCCCCATCCACCCTTTCAAATTAAGGTCATTAGGATAGATTTCCTTGGGGACCCAGGCTACACCTGTTTCTTGCACATGCTCAAGTGGGAAAGTGTCCAAGGACTGAATACAACTACCTCGTTGTTGGGGAGAAAATTGAGACCCAGAGAAGTTGACCACATGGCTCAAGATGACAGAGCTAATAAGTGGCTAAATCCTGATTGAGTATAGATGTGAGTCCAGGTCTTTTGATATCCCTGGTTCAGGGATGACATTTTCTTATGGTTCAAATGACAAGAGCTCACCTTCCAGTAGAGACCTTTCCTAAATGGAGTGAAAATATCATTTAGTGGAAAAAGAGGATTCCCTTCACAACTTGGGTTGCATTCAACTTTGCAAAAAGCTATACTTGTAAGGGTGAGAGTGTGGGGAAGTATACACATGCCTATGTGGTGGTTTCTGTCAACTCCACACATACAAATGCAAGCACCCAGGCACACACTTATATGCACATTCACTCCCTTTAGTTGCCCAGAAGATTGGAGCCATCTCTGGTTAAAAACAAAACAAAACAAAACAAAACAAAAAACTATATTTTTTATGATGCAGCAGCCATTTGAAGCCTGATTCCTCAGTGGTCTGTAGGGCCTCAAAGTGGGTGAGGAGTGACCTCATCATTTGAGCTTCCTCCTGTCCAACTGCAGGCCCCAGCCTTTCTCTTTCTCTCTCACTCCCTCTACTGTCTCATTTTGTCTGTCAGTCTCTCTGTTGCTTTGGTCTCTATCACACTTTGTCTCTGTCTCTTTCCTCTATCTTTTGCTGTCTCCTATTTTCTCTCTCCCTCTCCATCACACTTTTCTGCTTACCCACCTTCACTCTCTGTGTGTTGCTCTGCTTCTCTTCCTCTCTCTCTTCCAAGAAGCCCTCAAAGAGTCCCAGGCTTCTGAGCTGATGAGTCAGAACTGCCCTATTCAGCTCTTAACTGGCTATCTTCCTTAATATTTCCACAAAAATAAGTCCCATTTGCAACCTATATTAAAAGCCTCCCTGGAAAAAAACAGTCTTTGACTGCTCCCAGCTACCTCTTCACAGGACTTTGCACAGCGTTTGGCACACACCAGATGCTCAAAGAATACTCATTCCCCAGCTGTGGCCCACTCCATTGACTGTTCAGCAATCATAAAGTTATCCCTAACCCCAATACCTCCTCTCTGGAGCTGGAATCATTCATGACAGCTGGGAGAGCAAAGAACCTTTGAGCACATGTGTCCGATGTGCACATGTGTCTAGAGAATTCTCTCCCACTCATTGGTACAGAGTCCAGTGAGCACGTATGTTTAGAGAGGTATCTCCCACTTCCCCAAGCAGAAATACATCATTTGCCCCAGGGCCTAGTCTTCTGGAGCCAGACTAGGCCAGTTATGAGCAAGGGTATACTGGTCTGATTGCCACAGCACCTGTCACCTCAGGCCCCTCATCATCCTTCCTACAGCTTTTCCCTACACTAGATCCCTATCTAGTTTTGCTGTTTTCTAGTTGTGGAACTCATGTTTAACGTTTGTCCCCACCATTAGACAGTAGGTACCCCACAAGCGCAAAATGTGTGTCTTTTTACCATTATATCCCTAGGACCAGCACAGTGCCTGGCACAGAGTAAGAATGAATACATATTTGCTGAATAGATCAGCAAATTAACCAATCACACTCAGTTTTCTCTCCTGTAAAATGGGATGTATTTGTCCATTTTCACACTGCTATAAAGAACTGCCTGACACTGGGTAATTTATGAAGAAAAGAGGTTTAGTTGACTCACAGTTCTGCAGGCTTAACAGGAAGCATGACTGGGAAGCCTCAGGAAACTTACGGTCGTGGTGGAATATGAAGGGGGAGCAAGGCACATCTTCCCATGGTGGAGCAGGAGAGAGAGAGAGAGGGAAGGCGGAAGTGCCACACACTTTTAAACAACGGAATCTCATGAGAAATCATTCACTATCATGAGAACAGCAAGAGGGAAGTCTGACCCCACGATTCAATCACCTTCCCCCAGGTCCCTCCCCTGACACTTGGAGATTACAATTTGAGATGAGATTTGGGTGGGGACACAGAGCCAAACCATATCATGAGGACAATACTAACTACTTCCTAGGATTCTTGGAAGGATTAAAATATGACTCTCTCTCTATATAGACATATATATGTACATATATAGTAACTGGCATTATATATATACATAGTGGGTTGGGTTGCATTCAGTTTTGCAAGAAGCTGTGCTTGTGTGGGTGAGAGTGTGAGGAAGAAGTATACACGTGCCTATGTGGTGGTTTCTGTCCACTCCACACACACAAATGCAAGCACCCAGGCACACATTCAATATGCACAATCACTCCCTTTAGTAGCCCACAAGATTGGACCCATTTCTGGTGAAAACAAAAACTATTTTTTATGATGCAGCAACTATTTGCTATATATATATATATGTATGTATGTATGTGTGTATATACATACATATATGTGTGTGTATATATAGTGTGTGTATATATATATGTGTGTATGTATATATATGTGTGTGTGTGTATATATATATAGTGACTGGCATACAGCAGGTGCTCAGTAAATGTAAGAACTTTGCAGTGTTGTTGGGGGGGACACAATAAAATGACACACGTAGAACTCACCAGTACAGTGCCTGACACAGAAGAGGCCCTCAGTAAATGTCCATTCCTTTCACCACATGCCTGCAGCCAGAGCTGCAGGGTGACCAGTTAAGAGTGAGCCCCCTTACAAACGCCTCCAGGAATGGCGGCCTGTGCCCTCTGGTAGCCTCTCTCAGCAACCCTAAGCAAGTGGACACTTAGTTTGTAATCTCCAAGGCCCCATCTTCAGCCCCTGCCCAGCCTTTCCTGGCTAATTAGATGAGTAACGGTGTTTACTGTCTCTGGCTGGGCAGCTGACGGATGGTCGAGGCTGCAGATCATTAACCTTTCCCAGGTTCCCAAATGTTCTCATTAAGGAGCCCTGTCCTATGTCTTTTTCCAGCCCTGAGCGAGGGCTGTGGGGTTGGCTGGCACGGGGAACAAGCAGTGAGTGGGACATGACTGCAGTGGTTCTGGATAGAGTTCTCTGCTATAGCCCCAGGATTCTTTCTGCTCTTTCCCCCACTTACTTCTTTTAGAAAGCTGCATCCTTCTGGAGATATATGCTCTTGGGAACCTCCCACCAAAAGGTTTTCCCTGATTCTGCCTCTAATTGGCTCTGTGACTTTGAGCAAACTACCTTGTCTCTCCCTGCCCCGTTTCCCTACCTTTAGAATGAGTCTCTTTGCTCTTTAAAGGCTCTTGCTGCTCTTGGGATCTCTGTTTCAGGAGCAGAAGTGGTGACAGATTACTATAAGACAGGACCCAGGAGATGGAGCTCACCAATGGTGACCCTACTCCAGCCCACCAGCCAACCTAGTTTCTATCTAAAGGAACTCTTTACTCCCTTGATACTCCTCAGAAGGGCTCTATGCAGGATCCTCTGAATTCCCAGAGGCATGTACTCTAGTGCACAATGAGAATGAATTAATAAATAAAAATCTCTCAGCCCTCATGGCAGAAATATGCTTCTAGGTTCTATATCTGACTAGTTGTATGACTCTGAATGAGTTGCTTAACCTTCCTTGGCCTTGGTTTCTTTAATTGTAAAATAGTAATAATAACAACTCAAGTGATCTGAGATACTGAATGAGATAATAGATATAAAATTTCTAGCTCAGGGTTTGAATTTTCCCAAAGGAAGTCAGGGCACACCCTGTTTTATCTTGATAAGTCCATCTCATTCTCACTGAAATTGAAGGGGCAAAATTCTAGCACAGTTTATCTCAACCTTTCCCCACCAATCATCCACAGAGGTTTCAAATTTCTATCAGAAGAGCTACTCTTTGAAGGGCTTAGGACTTGTGTATTTTAGTTGGGGAAAGGCATCACAAGGGGATATAAAATGGAGTTAACACATTTGCAGGAAGAATTTTACCTGATTAGGCTATTAGTACCCAGAGAACAGAGATAGGATCCCAATCAGAGAAGTGGAAATGACCAAGATGAGGATTATGGAAAGACTGAAATATAGGACATAAGCAGAGGAAATCCTCCATGGCTCTTCCTCTCCCTTTGCCCTTTCCAAATCCAGTCTATTATGGAGTCCTGTCTACCTCCCTGAGCAGATCATGTATCTTAAACTCGACATAGCCAACACTGAACTCATGGCCCCACCCCCAATCTGCTCCTTTTCCCTCAGTGCTCCCTATTGTAGTGAATGGCACCACTATCTGTTATAAGTCCCAAGTAAGATACTGGGTCACATCTTTCACCCCTTTTTCTCCCTATAGTCCACAGAGACTCCACAGACCCAGTATATCCCACATCCAAAATATGTCTCAAATATGTCCCCTTCTCTCTGTCTTAACTTGAAATTTCCAGGCTGTTCTCCAGGCCAATTGAATCAGAATCTAAGGAGGTGAAACTCAGGAATCAGTATTTTTTAAAGCTCTCCAGATGAGTCCAAGGTGCAGCCAAGGATGAGAACCATTGCCCTACACATTAAACACAGTGATATTTTCAAAATATAAATCATATTCTGTCACTCTCCCTTCAAAAACCCTTTGTTGGATTCTCATTGTGCTTGGAATGAACTCCCAGCTCTTTTCCAAAACCGACAAGGCCCTCTAAAAGATGGTCCCTGCTGATCTCTCTGATATTATCTATATCCTTCCCTTTTATTCTTATACTTAAACCATATTACCCTTCTTCTATACCCCTAATATGCCAAGTTCATTTCTATCTGGAGGATTGGCATTAACAGTCTCAGTATTCCCAAGCTCAAAAGCCAACTTTGAGGCCTCAACTCCATTCCAAGGGGAGAATTGCCTTGTCTATATAAGGGAGAATAGTGAACCAAAAAAGTGAAGAAGTTTGGATTTTACCTTGAGCACTTCCCCATCCCTTCTTCATCCAGTGCTCCTCCATACCATCTGAGCTGGTATGTGCAGTGTCCATACCACCTGTCATTTGTTTGAAGGCCCTATACTGGACATTTCCATCACTACAAACAATTTTACACTATGAAATCTAGTTAAATCCTAAATGCAAATTAAAACCATGATCACACACACACACACCCCAAAATGCCTAAATTCTTTTAAAAGATATCAGTACAAGTTTTGGGGAGGATAAGGAACACCAATAATTCATATACTCTCCTGGTAGGAGTACAAATAGGAACAATCACTTCAGAAAATTGTTTGACAGTATCTAACAAAGTAAAATACATACTTGATCTAACCTAACCTATGATCTAGCATCTGTACTTAGGTATATTGAGAAATAAGTGCATATGGCCACCTAAAAACATGTACAAGAGTGTTTATAGCCAATGAGAACACATGGACACAGGGAGGGGAACAAGACACACTGGCATACACTGGGGACTGTCAGGGGGTGCGGGGAGGGAGAGCATCAGAATAAATAGCTAATGCATGTGAAACTTAATACCTAGGTGATGGGTTGATAGGTGCAGAAAACCACCATGGGTTCACACACGTTTACCTATGTAACAAACCTGCACATTCTGCACATGTATCCAGGAACTTAAAATTAAAATAAAATAAAAATTTTTAAAAACACCTAAAAAGGACAAAAAAAGAATGTTCATAGCAACAACATCATACATAATAGTCCCCAATTAGAAATCACTCAAATGTCCACTCAGCAGTAGAATGATAAATAAAATGCCGTATGTTCACACAATGAAATGCTACAAATACAGTAAAAATAAACTATTGGTGCATTCAACAACATGGATTATTTTTACAGACGTAAGGATGAATAAAAGGAGGCAGACAGGAAAGAGTACATTGAAGAACAAGCAAGCTGAACATTGCTGATAGAAGTCAGACTAGTACAGTGCATCTCAAAGCAACAGCAGCAGCACCTCAGAACTTTTTATAAATACAGATTCTTGAGCCACATCCAGATCTATTTAATGAGAATCTCTGAAGGTGGGGCTCAGTTATCCGTGCAACAAGCCCTCCAGATGATTCTGGATTAGTGGTTACCTCTTAGAGGAATATTAACTGGGAAGAGGCACGAGAGAGCCTTCTATCGTGCTTGAAATGTTCCACAGTATCAGGGAGTTATAATATAAGCAGGGAAGACAAATTCAGAAAGTAATGGGGAATGGGCTGGGGTTTGAAAACAGGACATGGAATTCTGTCGATGTGAGGGAATTTGAAGTGGCAGGGATGGGAAGTGGGAAAGGGCAGCCCTGACTGGTTCTAATTGCATTTGCCAGGCTGGTGCTCTCCATTTGAGCTAAGCTGCCTTCTTGCTCTCCAACCTCTACTACAAAGCCTGGAGAATGCCCCCATTTATCCTACCCAGAGAGTAGGGCTTAGCCATGGGCCTTGGTTGCTGACCTGCCTGCCTTTGAAACTTTCTTTCCAATTAATAGACCTCTCATCTCCTTAATGGAATGAGCCAGTTCTGTTCCAAAGGCCATTTCATTTGGCTGTGGCTCTGGCTGGTGGTGGGGAGACTAAAGGATCTTGCTGAGTCTGCCAGAGTCATCATTTTCCTGTCCACTCCATCAGTCCACTTACTTTAAGAGCCTGTCAGGAAGAAGATGAAGCACCCAAGTTGATGCTATGTCCAAAACTGGCCACTTAGGTATATGGCGCTCCTGACACTGACCTGGGAGCTGGCCCGAGAAACTCCCAGCGCTCAACAGGTTACCAGCCAATCAATGTTGGCTTCTTGAGGACCCAGAACTATAGGTTTAAACTAGAAGAACGTTAGAGGGCTTCTGGTGTATCACCTCATTGGATTTGTGGTGGAAATGAAGTCCAGGACCACACAGAAAACTAGTGGCTCCCAGGAAGGATGCTTAGTAGATGTGCCGGCTATATCATGCATGTGTCTCCCAAAAGAGGACCATATGGAAAAATTTGTGGCTTCAGCTTCAGCTCCTATTTCTGTTCAATTTTTGTCAACAAAGATTGTCTCTCGAGCAATGGGCTCGAGAATATGTTTCCTCATTGAAAACTCGTTTCATGCCCAGGAAAATAGCTTTCCTCCAGAACCCTGAGAATTAAAGATGCTTATCCCAGGGACCTGAAGAGGCAGGGCAGTGTGGTGCAAAATGGGCTGGCCCTCCCTAGGACTGTTTTCAGGGCAGTACCTGTCCCTAAAATTTGGGTTGGAGCATCCTGGCTTTCATTCGTTAATATGTCCGTGCCACATGCTAAGCACCACTGTGAACAGATTCTCTTTGCCATGGATAATACAGCCCTTCTACTTGGAGAACTCTAGTGTGATGGGGGTCAAAGAGACCATGTGGTGTGGTAGAAAGACTACTAAATCTAAAGATAGAGAGACATGGATTCATAGTCCCAGTTCTGCCACTTGCTAATCATGAGATACTGGTCAAATCATTTCATTTTTGAGCCCTGTTTTCCCCAACTATACAATGGAGATTATAATATCTACTTTTCAGAGTTGTATAGATAAAATAATGGCCATAGAGTATTTTACACAGTGCCAGACACACAGTAGGAACTCACTAAATGATATCTGTCATCTTTATTAGCTAAGTAATCTCAAGCAAATCCTTTCATCTCTGGAGCCATCAGGTTTCTTATCATATTTCAAATGGAGATGATAATATCCTCCTGATAGGATTGTTATGATGATTAAATGAAGATATGTTTCTAAAATGCCTTGCACAATGCCTGGCACATGGTAGGCACTCAACACCTGTCTGTTGAATTTGAATAGAGACCAAAGAGAACATACACCTAGGGTTGGGCAGGGAGGGCTGAAGCCACTGGTTTTCCAAAAGCAGGGGTCTCAACATTCAATTAGAAGAGCTGGTAATTGCAGAGCCACCAGCACTGGGTCATTTATCTTAATGACAGGAAGCTGATCAGGGATTGTTATGAGATTTTATCCAGTAGCACCAGCTTGTTCAACATCAGTTCCTGTCACCTGGATTTCTCTGTTTCTCAAGTTCCCTGGGGGACCGTTACAGTGTTTGTCTTGGACTCAGCAGAGAAATAAGAAAAGCAGAGTCCAGGACACAGACTGGCCATAGCCAGATGCCCTGATTCTAGTCCTTGGACTATGACAGCTTATTCTCACTACTGCATGGGAACAGGGAGTACTCAGACCAGTGGGATAAATAGGTACATCTTTAAACCATCTTTAACTAACAAAAGAAGTACTGGACAGAGGTCCTGGATAAGTGCTATGGGATTACAAGGAGGAGAGCAAAATATCCACTTGGAAGGGACAGGAAGGGCTTCCCAAAGGAGAGCACATTTGAACCTGGCTTTGGATGAGTACGGATTCAACAGGTAAGAGTAGAGGAAACAGCGTTTGCAAAGGCATGGAACAGTGAGACAGCATGACATATTTGGAAAAGAGATTCAAAGAGGCTGAAATATATGAGGAGTAGATAGGAGGCTAGATAGGAAGAGAATGTGAATTTCCTTGTAGGAAAAAGTAAGGAAAGTGGACTTAATCTTTAAGGAAAGTAGGAGTCCCGAAAAAGTTTTAAGCTAAGGCACAGTTCCCTAATCAGATTCATATTTTTAAAAGCTTATCTGGACACATTGTGGATAATGGGCTGCAGAGGGGAGAGATGGTAGCATAGAAACCAGTTAGGAGACTGTTGCAGTCATTCAGGCAAGAAATGATGAGGACCTGTACTAGGGGGAGGCAATGTGGGGCAAGAGGGATCAAGAAGAGGAACTAGGCCTTGGTGGTCAATTGAATGTGGGGGTTGAAGGAAAAAAGGGAGACAGGATGACTCTGAAGTTTATAGTTTAAGAAACTGAGTAAATGGTGATGCCATTAACTGAGATAAGGGACATAGGGTGAGAAAGTAATGAGTTATGTCAAATTTGAGATACAGGAAAGACTCCTAGGTAGAAATGAAAAAGGTTGCTATGTATTTCTTATATGCCAAGCATGGTACATTTTCTATGTTTTCTAACTTGAGCCTTAAAACAACCCTATGAGTAGACACTATAATTATTCCCATTTTATGAGTGAAGAAACCAAGGTTGGACAACATGCTGAGTCTAGTCTAAGTCCAGACTTCTAAGTGTTTGTACTTTACCACTCTTCCAAGAGACAAAACCTTAAGGACAGTCTCTATGGCAAAGGTCTTTGTATACAAACTGTGAGGTAGCAATCATTGCTCCACAAATGACCACCCAGAACCTAAATTATTGCTGTGGCAATTTCCAGTCATTTCTTGTCATTTTGTTTGAAACACCTTCTGGGAGCTAATCTGGAGAAAGCTATATCTAACCTGGGAGGCTCTTTGCCACTTGGCTGTTGACAACGGAAAAGACCCTCAGATGCCCTTCCACCTGACCAATATTTAGAGCCTTTCATGGGGTGCCATAGCTCCTCTCATTTGCTCTGGACCTAGGCCCAGACCCATTCCCATTGGCTGCTAGGCATACATCTATGGTCAGGCATCACAACATTTATAAAAATATCATGCAAGTGTTAGGGAGCTTTTAGTGCTCACAGGGGAGTAGAATTGTGGTATTTTGTCCTTTTTCTCTTTTCCCAGTCTTAGATACCTCTCTGTGCAAGACATTCCTTCAATGATTACCTCCTGAAAGGTCTTTCTTGGTTTTATTATTTATTTTCCTTCTATCGACCACTTCCATCCTCAGGGGCTTTTCAGAGTCACTCTAAGACCTCTGTGGTTTTAATTAACCAAGTGGTTTGGTGCCATCAGCCTCCTTCCATCAATGTATTAGTCATTTCCTTCTTAGGCTCATTAATGAACATGCTTAATAACACTGTTTCCAGTCCCAAATCTCTAGAGCCCTCCCCACCCCTCCCCACAATGCCTTTCCCCTTGCCAGGAACTGCTGGACACTCACACACTGGCCCCTTCCCTTTGCACCAGTTTGAAATTCATAAATATGAACTTGCTCTCCAGGGTTGGAGAGGAGTCTCTGGGCATGTGTGTGGGTGTAGGGATGCATATGCATGTGCAAGAGAGGCAAGGCGGGGGAGTCAGAGAAAAACAGACATAAAGAGAACAACAGGGAAAGATAATGAAAAATTTTCCATAATGGGATTTTATCCACAGGCCTTTTGAAAATCAGTCAATTACATATAATGTGTATTCTCTATCCCCTCGTCCACAACCTGCTCTCATGACTGCCACTGTGCCACCTCTCCCCCAAAACTATGAATCATAGACTCATAAAAATGCCACAACTGGAAGAGGACTTAAAGACCATCTAGCCCCAATTCCTGATGATACAGATGAGAAAATCAAGGTTCAGAAGGGGCCAGGCTATTACTCATCTGGGGTCACCATGGGCATTACTTTTCTAGCTTCTTCAGTGGAGGCCCCCTAACCACCTTCCCTACCTGGGAGTGAGAGATAGTAGACAGGAGGGGTTGAGAGTACAGAATCAGGAGACTGATTGTTTAAGTTCAAATCTCAGCTCTGTAAGTCTCTGCATTTGTTTCCTGGGGCTAGCGTAACAAAGTACCACAAACCGGATGGCTTAAAACAACAGAAATGTATTCTCTCACAGTTCATGGGATCTGCAGGGTTGGATCCTTCTAGAGGCTCTGAGAGACAAACTGTCTTACGCCTCTCTCCTAACTTCTGATGATTGTCGGCAGCCTTTGGTGATCCCTGACTAATAGACACATCATTCCAATCTATGCCTCCATTGTCACACCGCCTTCTTCTCCGTGTCTCTTTGTGTTATGTCCTCTCCTGTTCTTAAAAGGACACCAGCCATTGAACTGAGGACCCACTCCAAATCTAAGATGATTTCATCTCAAAATTCTTAATTATGTCTGCAAAGGCTTTTTTTTAAATAAATTTTTCTTTCTTTCTTTCTTTCTTTTTTTTTACAAATAAGGTCACATTCTGAGGTTCTGGGTGGATGTGAATCTGGAGGATGCTATTCAAATCACTACAGTGATGAAACCTCTCTGATCCTTAGCTTACTCATCTGTAAAATGGGCATAATAATATTCCTTATATCATGAGGTTTTGAAGACCAACAGATGGTTTTGAAGTTAATAGATGGTAAAACATTCAGAACAGTGCCTAACATGTAGTAAGCACATATTGGCATGTTAGCCCACTTATTCTTGAGCTCCTTTGAGAATTCTTTCATTTTTTAAAAACTGTGTATCTTACACTGAGAACAATGTTTGGCACTTAATAGGGACTCATTAAATATTTGTGAAATGAATTCACGGGTGTTTTGGAATCATACCCAGGGGAAGCCCGTCTTCATAAACTGATGGGACCCTGGAGGACTTATCCACACATTCCTCCAGGGGAGAAGCTAGAATTCATCCAGCCCTTTGGGGAAACAACTGAAATGGCAAGGGAGGGATTGAAGCATGCAGGGTCAAAATTTACAAACAACACTGGGAAAGGGCATTCCTGGGCCACACACAGCACTAAGGAAGACGACAGACTGGAGAAATTCGAATCACTTATCTTTATGGGCACAGATACAGCCACTGGGATGGGAAGAGGGAGAAGAGGCAGGTAGGCAGGCATCAGCTGCGGGCTGACCGGGTCACTGAGTACCAGCAGCTCTCTAAATACAGAAGCCAAAAAGTTCTGAGGGCATTGCTAGCAGGGCTAAGGGAAACAGTCATGGAGCTCCCTATTGACTGTGTCTTCAACTGGATATTGTCACACTAAGGATGCCCTTACTAGGAAAAGTGCCTGGCCAGGGCTGAGCTGGCTGCCCAGCTGTCTTTCAGGGCTCAGTTACCTTTCACTCCCTCCCCACTGGGCAGGGATTTGCTCCTGGAGTTTGGGTGAGTGTGTATGTGTGTATATGTGTGTGTGTGTGAGAAAGAATATAAGTTTGTGTGTCTGTTTCACTGTGTAGCATACATGTACCTGTTTGTTTGGGGTGGGTGGGGTTGCTCTCCAGGGCAGGAACATGTAATCTACGCCTGCTTCCAAGGCCAAGGTCAGCAGGGGAGCTGAAATCCAAAATTAGCACACTGACCTGAAGCCTTGGCCTGAATGCATAAGGGTGCACATGGCCGGAAGCTGGCCAGGGTGGACATGGGAGAGAGGCATCAGAGAACCTCAAATTGTGTCACCCTTAGTGGGAATGCAGGTTCATGGAGCCACCAGCCACTATCCCAGGACCATGCTAAATGAGACAGCCAGTTGAAAGACAGTCAATAGCTGGAATTTGGAGCTCAGTGTGTGACCTCATTCAGTTGGTGGCCAGGACAGGGGCTCAGAAATAGCTAACATTTTTTGAGCAGGTACCAGGTGCCAGGCACTGTGTTGAACTCTTTACAAACATGGACCTGTTTGTTCCTTAGGATCTTCCTGAGATAGTTACTAATAATATTCCTCTTTCCAGTTAAAATCTCAGGCTCAGAGTGCACGCACTAGGAAATGATAGAGCCAGAATCAGAAAATAAACAGGTTGACTCCAGAAGCCATGGCCTTAACCATTAGGCTGTACGGTCCTCAGAATACGACTCATCTCGAGGCTAGGGTACGAGTCTCAGGCTGTGGCCAACATTAGGGGCTTGGTCTCCAGACAAATTTGGGGGTCTGTTTACATGGAGTTCATATTCTGCCACTGGCTTAGGTTTTGAGTCATCGCTGCAGCAAAAACAAAGGATTATATGTGAGGTAGCGCCCCCTTGTGGGTAGAGTGGTGGTACCAAATAAATCAGAGATTTTGAAGATTTTTTTTTTTTCTTTATGGATTCTCAGTGCGTCATTGGGTCCAGAGTGGTTGGTGGGGCCTAGGGTGCTTGTAGTCCCAGGAGGGCTTGCCAGTGGAAAGGACAGAGTTGCCACAAAAGTACTGAGAAAAAGGACTTAAAGTGAGCTGAAGACAAGTTCAGCTGGGGCATCTAATGTGCTTTAAAACCAAAGATGCTAAAAGAGAGTTGAAAGATAGTCAGTAGCTGGAATTTGGAGCTCAGTGTGTGACCTCATTCACTTTGTGGCCAAGACGAAGGCTCAGAAATAGCTAACATTTTTTGAACATGTACCAGGTGCCAGGAACTGTGTTAAATTCTTTACAAACATTGGCCCATTCGTTCCTCAGAATCTTCCTGAGATAGTTACTAATAGTATCTATTGTAGCCCCAAGAGATCAGGCTCATTTTCTCATGGAAACTGAGAAAATGAAGAAAATGAGAGAACCCTTAGGTCCTACCTGTTACAATAATAATTGTGTTATTGTAAAACAATCATAAGTATTACATAATATTAGATGCATTAATAGTAGTAGCTCTAATTTGTAGAAGTCTTACTATGTGCCAGGGTTTTGACATATATAATCTTCATAACAACCTTGCATGCTGGAAATTATTTTTTCCATTTTACAATTAAGGAAGCTGAACCTCAGATGATTCAGACTCCCTGGGTTTGAATCGTGCCTCTAGAATTTACCAGTTGTATGACCCTGGGTAAATCATTATCCTCTCTGTATCTCAGTTTCCTTATCTTTAAAATGAGGATAATAAAGCACCCATTTCATAGAGCTGCCATGGGAATTAAATTAGAATCGTTCATCCATATAAATCTCTTGGGACAGTGCTGGCACTTAGTGAGTGTGTAATAAATGTCAGTTATTTTTATGTATATGGTGAAGAGTCCCCAATGTCTCCTCTGGATTTCAGACTACATATCCACCTGTCTTCTTTACATCTCCAGCTGGGTATCTCAAAGACACCTCAAACTTGATATATTCAAAAGCCAAACTCATGACCACCCCCACCCTCATCAAACACAATCCCTGTCCTAGGAATTGTTATTGCCCCTTCCTTGGCTCAGTCCCCATAGCCTATTCATCAACAAATCCCCTAGTAATAAGTGTAAATAGTTTAGCATTATGGTTAATAACAGAGACACTGGAGTCAAACATGGCCAAATATAGTGAAAATTCTAATTCTACCACTTATTACCTGTGTAGCCAGTCCTCTCTGAGTCTGTTTCCTCATCTGTTAAATAGGGATAATAATGGCATCTATCTCATTAGATTATTGTGAGGATTAAATGATTTAGTACATACAAATGTCTTAGAACAGTGCCTCATATATGGAAAGTCCTCAGTACCCATGAGGTGCTATTTTTATTACGTCAGTTTGTTTCCTGGGTTTTTGTTTTGGTAGCTGTAGCCTTGGCTTCCTCATGACTATGACTATCCCTTCATATGTTTTCTTCTGTAAGAAGCGGAACTGCAGGAAATGAATGTTTGAGATGCCAGTGGTGAAATCTGGATGGTGAAGCCACCAATGACCTTAAATCAAACAAAACAGCACAGATGGCTCAGACCCTCATCTATATTCCATATTTGTTAGAGGGAGGTTGGTGTCGACCTAGAACACGGCAAGACTTGGCATTAAGAGGAGATTGAAGTCAGGCCAGATGAAAAATTGTCATTAGAAACATTCGTTTCATCACCAAAAATGTGTTAACTGAATCCCTATTATGTGCTAGACACTGGGGAGATAAGTGGATCAGACCCAGCCCTGCCCTCAAAGACTTCACAGTATCTGGGGACTGGACAAGAACTGTGGAGGCTTCAAGTCACTGCTCAACTCCCCGACAGGCTGTGATTTCAGCCAGTCACTGGATATTTCTCAGCATCAATTTCCCCATCTTTGCAATGGAACAGTTGCTAGACAGATCTCTCTTATTTAATAAAAACCTCATTTAGCTGCTCCAAAAATTCTGCCCTGAGGAGTGGATAGCAGCCTCAGATCTGGAGTCACACAGGCCAAGGGGCAAATCCCAGCTTTGCCACTTAGTAACTGTGTAACTTTGAGGTAGTCATTCAACCTCCCAGAGTCTCTGTTGCATCACCTGTACAATAGAGTTAATAATAGTACCTACCTCATAGGATTGTGGAGGAGTAAAAGATCATCCATATAAAGCAGTGAACACAGTGCGTAGCACAGAGTAAGAGCCTGATGCCTATTGGCCATTATTTTTAACCTACAAGGATACAGAAATAATCCAAAAAGGAATACAAAAGACTATGAGTATGTTCATATATTGAAAACGTGTTCACAAAGGAAAATATTATCTAATGTGCAAAAACTCTGACCACAGCCCAGGTTTATCTCCCAGTACCCACTTGTGTCCTATCAGGGCTCCCAGTGTGAAAAGTTGAGCTAGTCTAAAGGTTCGAAATAATGAGATTAGAGGTCAAGAAAACCTAGATTAGAATCCCACTTTGGTATTCCCAAGTCAGCTTTCTAGAAGTATAATAACATACATGCTCCATGGTACTTTGCAGTTCAGATACGCTGTCATTAGGGAGGAAGTAGCCTTAGGTCAGGATCTCCATGGGCCATAGAACCAGGATTTTCATATCTCTTCAGCAGTGGGACAGAAACAGCATGCTTTTCCATTCAGTTTCATTGTTGTTTTTGTTTTGTTTGTTTGTAGGGAGGCCGTGGAGGATAATTGCTATGAGTGTGGTCTCTGCAGCCAGACTACCTGGGTTCAAATTCCAGCTCTGCCACTTACCTGCTCTGTGACCTTGGGCAAGTTACTTAGCTTTTCTGAGCTTCAGTTTTGTCATGTATCAAATAGTAACAATATACCTCACAAGATTGCACTGACAATAAAATGAGATCACATATAATCATATAGATATATATTTAATCTAGTCCAATGGCTGGCATGATAAGTAAGGTGACAGCTCCACCATGCAGGTGAGAAATCAAGGAGCAGGGAGGCCAACAAATCCCCTTTACCCCAAAGCCTCTCTTCAATGGTGCCTAAAATTCCATGAGTGCAGACTCATACCCTCAGTTAAGTTCCCCAGATGCTTCCTATTGGAGATAAATGCATCCAAAAGATACTACACCTCAACTGGACTCAACCAGAGTAGAGATGGGGTGACTGGCAGCTGATGGTTGGGCACAGAGCTGGGGTAGTCACCAGTGAGCGGGGAACCCAGAAGAGGGGGGAACAGGTCTCAGAAAAAAATTTTCATTGACCCCTCAACTGTACCTGCAGATGCCCTGTGCCCTGATGAAAGGGTTGGAAGGGACCCTGTGTCAGGTGTAGATCCAGCTACTCGCCTGCCAAGCTCGACAATTGTACATTATGAGAGGAAGTGATGACGTGCAATATTTCCCTCTACATGTGCAGGGGTTTTTTAATTAACTTGTCCTTGCACTATTAATTTTTATTGCTTGTTCTCTCCTCACCTCTGATAGCTCAGCCAGTGGGCACATCAGCCTGACATTTTAATCTTGTTCCCACAAAGATTCTTTCCTCAGAACTACATTGTGCAGCCCCCTCACCCTGGCTCTAGTGGGTCCCAAACGGGTAGAATTTCATTTATCAAATATTTTCTTCAATGTACCTGGGATCCTGTCTGGCACAGTGAAGGAGAATGGGCTGAGTAGCCAGGGATGTCTAAGTTTAAACCTCAGCCTTGCTGTGTGATCTTGGCTAAGTTGCCTAACCTCTCTGAGTTTCAGTTTCTTCATCTTTAAAATTGGTATTATGATACCCAACTCAGAAAATTGCTGTGAAGATAAAATGGTATGGCATGTGTTAATATGCCCTTTTCAGAGACTACCCCATCTAAGTCTGGAATATTCAGCATATAATGGTGAATAAAGAATAGCTAGGGGACAGTGTGTAGAGCCTGGAGGGAAAAGAGAATAAAAGGAGATGCAGAATGATTAAGTCAGGCTAATTAACATCCATCATCTCACGTACTTCTCCTTTCTTTATGGTGAGAACACTTAAAATCCACTCTTTCAGCAATTTTGAAATGTATAATACGTTATTACTAACTATAGTGAGCATGCTGTGCAGTAGATCACTAGAACTTCTTCCTCCTGTCTAACTGAAACTTTGTACCCTCTTATTCACATCTTCCCTTTCCCTGTCCACCCCCTCCTCCAGCCCCTGGTAGCTCCCATTCTACTCTCTACTTCTATGAGTTCAACTTTTTTAGATTCCACATATAAGTAAAATCATATGGTTTTGTCTTTCTGTGCCTGGCTTATTTCACTTAGCATAATGCCCTTCACATTTATCCACGTTGTTGCAAGTGACAAGATTTCCTTCTTTTTTAAGACTGAAAAATACTAGTGTGTGTGTGTCTGTGTGTGTGTGTGTGACATTTTTTAATCCATTTATTCATTCATGTGCACTTAGATTATTTCCATATTGTGAAAAAATAGTTTGATCTAATCATTCTACAATGTATGCATGTATCATCACATCATATTGTACCCCATATGTATTATATGTACTATTATTATTTGTGAATTTTTTTTAAAAAAAAAGGAGATGTAGGTGTGAGTAGAGGATGCTGGGAGAAAGGCCAGCTACTGAGTCTGAGGGAGTAGGTGGGGGCAGGAGGCTGGAGAAATCTGGGAATCAGTCTTCAGCAAGAATTTCTGCACGGTTGATTGTTCGTGGCTGTTGGCCCACCCCAGTGGCCTAACATCCCATTCCCATAGCTCTAGAAATTACCCTCTGCTCCAGAAACTCCTCCTTGGTTTAGTCACAGCATGGATTCTCCACGACAGACATTGTCTGTGCATGTACTGGCTATTCTTTGCAACCATCTTGTCTCAAAGGTAACTTTAGCCCTTTTCTGAGCTCTTCCAGATACCTTGTATGCTGTGGCTTGTTATGAATTCTTCTCTTCCACTGTCCTGCTGCCTGTAAATTCATTGGCTCATCAACAGGTCCTTTTGGACTGGAAGCTTCCTGAACAGAGCATCAGGCTGGTGAAGTTCTCCCCAAGCAGTAGGCATAGCAGACTCGATGACAGCATTTCCTCTTGTCATCCTTTTTTCTGATACTTGAGGCAACACAGAGGCCCCAAGCCCCTTCTTGCCTTGTACTTGACTTTTCTATGCATTTAAATGTGTCTTTTAATTTTTTTCTCTTACCCTTTATTCTCTCTCCTCTTTTCTCCCCTTCTACTTCTTCCTCTTTTTTCTCTTTGGTTCTTTTTTCCATGTTTCTCCATTTCTCTCTTAATAAATATTTCCCCCTCTCTCCGTCTCTATCTCTGTGTATATATGTATATGTATATAGCACATATATGTGTATATATACATATATACAAATGTATACATATATATGCCATCTCTTTCTATAAATAACTTTCTCTGTATTTTAGTCTGTCTTGCTCTCTATATTGTATGCACTGATTCTTCTTTCATCCTGATAAAAGAACCTTTCTCAAAAAATTTTTTCCAACATTTATTTTAGATTCAGTGGGTACCTCTGGAGCTTTGTTACATGGGCGTATTACGTGGTGCTGAGGGTTGGGGTTTGATTGAACCCATCATCTAGGTAGTGAGCATAGTACCTAATAGGTTTTCAGCCCTTGCTCCCCTCCCTCTCTCCCACCTCTAGTAGTCCCTAGTGTCTACTGTTGCCATCTTTATGTCCATGTGCATCCAATGTTTAGCTCCCACTTATAAGTGAGAACATGTGGTATTTGGTTTTCAGGATATCTTGAGCCCTATGGAATTCCCTCACAACAGGTGGAGAATCCAAGAAAGTGCTTGAGGATGGTGGCAGTGGCCAGGGCTAGAAAGATTTACTGCTGCCGCAGAAGGAGAGAGAAAGAGCTTTTCTTCCCTGTGTCTCTAAGTGGCCTGAAACAAGTCTTTTGGAAACAACTCCCACACCCCAATTCTCCAGTGTCAAAAGAGGCCCTACCGTCCCTTGCAGCCCCTCTCCCCCATGATAAACAGGTTGCCCTCTAGGTTGCAATGCAGTGAAAGGAGACTGGATGGGCATCATCCAGGCCAAGTCAGGTGGTGGCAGATGGTCGGGGGGGTAGAATGAGGTTACCAAGGGAGGGTATACATTTTCATGTTTGACCCCAGGATCCTTTCTGCTTATCAAATGTTCACATGAATATATTCAAAAAATATCCCAAGGAATCTTGGTTTCAGGGACATAATTCTTGAATCAACCTTCCCCTCAAAATGTTCCATTATGTCATCCTAAACCACCAACCTCATCCTCACCCACTGACCCAGGCACTTGGCTTATAGAGAGGCTCAAGCTTCCATCAGGAAGCATGCCATGTGACTTTTATGAGCACTTCCAATGTTAGACTCCTCTGATCACATGCTATGTTTAGGTTCAACACCTGTTTTGCAGCACAATTCTACCTCCTCCTCACCAGCACTGGGGTGGTGGTGTGAAAAGAACCTTGCCTTAGTTTGGGGTTCTAACTCCCACAGTCCTCCTGTTTGTTACAGTGGTCCCCAGTGGTTTCAGGAAGCATTTCCCAGCTGAGTAGCCAGCTCCTTTCAACCTTTCAAAAGAAGTGTGTATATATATACATATTTACTTTGGGTTTATACCCAGTAGTGGGATCATATGGTAGTTCTATTTTCAGTTTTTTTGAGGAATGGCTGTACTGCTTTCCATAATGGCTGCACCAGTTAAAATTGTGTTTTTATCACAATTAATGTCTAAATCAAATAATAGAATCTATATATATAATATAATAATAGATCTATCTATATATATATATATGTATAGATCCCAATTATTGAATCATCTTCATTACAGTGTTAAACTGTGTACAAAGAGAAAATAAGCTGCAAACTCCCTATGCTTATGGTTGATATACAATTATAAAGCTGAAACAAAGTTCCAAATGAAATGTAAACAAAACCACAAAACCAATAAAAATCAAATGAACAACAGTTCTTTTTAACAAGGTGGATGATGTTGTTTTGCTAAAATTAAATTGCTGTTCAGATCGTGACTATGGTGCTGACTGCAATACAGGTTCTTTTGAGTTCGTCGTGCTATATTACTGTGAGCCAGGCGATGACTCAGCTCTCGCACCACTTTTTTCCCCATCAGATCTACTGCTAAACTGTCATTCCTGCAGCCCTGAGGGATATCATTTGGCCTTCACTGGGACTAAGCCATCATTTATGTATTAAGTCCTCCTATATTCTTTCCTCATTAGTCCTTGACAATGCAAGTAGGACATTGTGAAGGTAATGAGTTCTTTTACACAAAAATGTGGCAGAGACTGCTAGTTATCCATCCCACTACTCACCCCTTTCTCTCCTAATGTGCTCAACTAAAACACATACTATATTCCATGGCCTCCATTACAGCCATACCACCAAGTTCCGGCCAATGAGATACAAGTGGAAGTGTTATTTGTGATTTCTTGGGGATCTTCTAAAAAGGAAGGCGGCTGGTCCTTCCTTTCCTTTTCCCTCATCTTACTGCTTGGAATGAGCAAGTATTAGTTGGAGCTATGGCAAGCAACTTGGATCACGAGAATGATGGCCACGGCTTCAGAACAGCATAGTGGAGATCTGGGAGAATTTGTGGTACCTAGCAACATGGAGCTGCCACACCAAACCTGCACATCTTATCTTTGAACTTTTTGGACATGATACAGAATTCATCTTCTATCTTGTTTATACCACTATTATTTTGGAATTTTTTCTGTTACATGCAGCCTAATTGATTCTAATACATCGAGGCAGATGTAAATGAGAGTCCAGAAATCCTATGGCTGCCCTTTAGCTATAAGGTGACCATGCAGATGGATGATACAGAATAGGCTTCTATTATTCGGTTTAGACATTAATTGTGATAAAAACACAATTTTAACTGGTGCAGCCATTATGGAAAGCAGTACAGGCATTCCTCAAAAAAATTGAAAATAGAACTACCATATGATCCAGCAATCCCATTACTGGGTATAAACCCAAAGTAAATGAAATATGTATATTGAAGAGATATCTGCACTCCTATGTTCTTTGTAGCATTATTCACAATAGCCAAGATATGGAATCAACCTAAGTGACCATCAACAGATTAATAAAGACATTGGAATAGCAAACCAAATACTGCATGTTCTCACTTATAATTGGGAGCTAAATGATGAGAACACATGGACACATAGAAGGGAACAACACACACTGGGGCTTTTCAGAGGGTGGAGGGTTGGAGGAGGGAGAGGATTAGAAAAATAACTAATGGGTATCAGGCTTAACAACTGGGTGACAAAATAATCTGTATGACAAACTCCCAAGCCCCCACGACACAAGTTTACCTCTGTAAAGAACCTGCACATGTACCCCTGAACTTAAAATAAAAGTTAAAAATAATTATAACTCAAAAAAAGGAAAAAAAAAATTGTGGGGTGTGTGTGTGCATGTGTGTGTGCGTGTGTGTGTGTGTGTGTGTGTGTGTGTATAATGGAATATTATTCAGCCTTAAAAAATAAGGAGATACTGTCATTTGGAACAAGATGGATGAACCTGGAGGACATTATGCTAAGTGAAATGGGCCAGAAACAGATATAAAAATATTCCATGACTGCACTTATATGTGGGACCAAAAAAAAAAGTTGAATATATAGAAATAGAGTAGTACAGCCATGGGCAGCAGAAAGAGGAGATGGGGAGATATAGGTTAGAGGGCACAACGTTGCAGTAATGTAGGATGAAGAAGTCTAGCGAGCTAATGTACAGCATGAGGACTATAGTTAGTAATATTGTATTGTATACTGGAAATTTGCTAACAGACTAGATGTTAGGTATTCTTACTACAAAAAAACTGTAAAATATTAGATATGTTAATTTGCTTCACAATAGTAACAATTGCACTATGTAGATGTATGTCAAAACCTTGTGTTGTATACCTTAAATATATCCAAGAGAAACCACAGGAAAAACATCTCACAATTTTAAAATTATCACAGAAAACTCTCTAACCTCTAAGAATATTCCATACTCCCAGAGGTTGTCAGAACCAGAGGAAACTCTGGCTTAGTGGATTCCTAATGTATCACCCAGAAAGGATATAGGAACCCTAGTACTCTGGTGATGATGTATACACCATGAAGTTATATTGGTGATCTCCTGCCTTTGCACTTGTATCTATCTCAGGCAGGCCCCAAAGGAAAGAAACTAGAACAGGGCTAAGTGAGAAGCTCAGGTGAGGAGGACATTGGTTTGGGGAAGCCAAGCAACAACTGGAGGAGGAAGCAGACATCAGCTCCATCTGCCTAAACCTACTTCCCAGCCATTTCTTAGACCCAGCTTCCTTTGTCCTTGTCCCACATCGCTGCCCAGAAGCCTGCTTCTGATGGCATGAGAAGCCACAGCCAAAAGAGTGACTCTCATTGCTTCCTAGAACATCAGGAGCATGGAGGAGGTGACAGGAAGGTTGGGGCCAAAGCACTAGCCAGAAACGGTCAGCTTTCTATCCCTCCTGGGGCCCCAGCTGCTGGGCATAGCCACGGCCCTGGAAACTTGACTCCTCTGACTGAAATCTCCATGTTAATTTCAAATTAGCCTTGGGCCTTAAGCCACTTCATAAACTGCCTCCTCATTTGTTTCCTTCCCCACCACCTCCTCAGGGTTCAGGGCCAAAATTTGGTAGAAGGAGGTGGCGGTAGGCCTATGAAATATGAACCTCAGTTTGGCCTGCTCAATCTGTCTCCAAATAATAAATCTTAATCAAGTCACTGGAGATAATTCCTCCTGCCTTTGCCACAATTCTTTTTCCTCCTCTTCCCCTTTCCTTCAGTCTACTCCCACCTCCCTTTCTGCCTTCTTGGAGTCCCTCCCCTTGGCCTGCCAGCCTTCCCTTCCCCTGCAGGCTTTGCTGGGCCCCATAGGGTGAAGTATTGGAAAAAGCACATGTTTGGGCTACAGAATGAAAGTTAATCCCGGATCTGCCACTAACTAGCTGTAAGATCCAGGACAAGTCACTTCAATCCTCTGAGTCTGTTTCCACTCCTGGAAAATGCGAATAGTCATTCTCCTAATGAAGCTGCCATCATGATTTAATTAAATGAGACAAATGGGAAACTGTCCCTGACACCTAGTAAGGACTTTTAGTCAATACACACATGTGTATCCCCCACCTGCCATAACTATTCCCCAAACCTGGCCCTGTTCCACTGCTGCTGGTCCTGGTGAATGGCACCTGTTGCCAACCAGAAAGCAAAGAATGGTTCCTGACTCATTCCTCCACCTTGTTTTCCAAGTTCAATCCATCACCAAGCAAGTCCTGTCAATTTTACCTCTCTGTTTAGGTCAGATACCAGCTCATAATACCATGTACCTTTGTCACTACTTTGAACGGTCGCAATTTTACATTTATGGGTGTTATTATTCATGTTTATCTCCCCTCTCATCATCATATTCCCAATGCCTAGCACAGTGCCTGTCATGTAGTCAGGGGCTTGATAAACATTGTTGAATAGATGAATGAACTAGGGCTAAGTATTATTTCCATTAACTGGGAAGCCACTCGAGACTCAGAGAAGTTAAATAACATTCCCAGAGTCACACAGATGAACAGCCAAGCCAGGATTTGAACTGATATTTGTCTGATTCCAGAGTTGATGCTTTCCCCCCCAGCTTTATATATAACTGACAAATAAAGATGTATAAATGTAAGGTACAGAACATGATGATTTGATGTACATATACACTTGTCCCTCAGTGTCCATGGGGGATTGGTTCCAGGACTCGTCATAGATGCCAAAATTCATGACTCCCCATGGATACTAAAATTCATAGATGCCGAAGTCCCTGTTATAAAATGGTGTGGTATTTGCACATAGCCTATGAACATCCTGGTGGATACATTAAATCATCTCTAGATTACTTGTAATACCTAATCCAGCATAAATGCTACATAAATAGTTGTTATACCACACTGTTTAGGAAATAATGACAAGACAAAAAGTCTGTACATGTTTAGTACAGTTGCAACCATATATTTTTAAAATAATATTTAAATCCACATTTGACTGAATCCATAGATAAGGAATCCACAGATAATGAAGGGCTGACTGCATATTGCAAAATGTTTACTATAATCAAATTGGTTAACACATTCATCACTTCTCAAAGTTACCTTTTTGTGTGTGGTGAGAGCATTTACGATCTCCTATCTCAGCAACTTTCAAGTGTACAATACAGTATTGTTAACTATCATAATCATGCTGCATATTCAGTTCCCAGGACTTATTCATTTTATAACTGAGATTTTGTACAGTTTGGCAGTGATAAAAATGCTATACCAACAGGATGAGAAATGGTACAGGTATGAAGTAGGGCAGAAGAGCTCTAAAGTAGACTTTTGTATATCTTTGCTTGGGTCCTTCAGTGAAATCCTTCCCCTTTTTTAGGTAAGGGGCTGTGTCGGTGTTTAAGTCAGGGTCAGGATTCTAGTCTGATTGAGATGGGGTCTTCACTCTTTTCCATGTCAATGCCACCTTGACCTGGGTATGGTATAGGTATATACGTGTGTATGGAGGGATCAAAGCAAAGAGACAGGCAGGCCTAGACCTGGTAAAATAGAGCAAGCTATGGATCGATACAGACATGCTGCCCTGAAGCCTGAAGGCAGTAGAGATGGGAGTGGGGGCTAGCACCATCTGGAAGATACACAGACATTCCTCAAGGATCCATGCTCATTTCAAGTAGAAAATGAATGCTGAGAAAAGTGTTGGGGTGTCTGGGGTGGAAATGAAAGACCCCAGTAGGAATAAGTATATTCATTATGGAGAGCTTAGTGTGAGCAAGGCACTGTACTGGATGCTAGCTTAATCTTCACATCAGCCCAGACAAGGAACTAAAGGTCAGAGTGGTTAAGTGAGTTGTTTGAGATTCCACAGCCAGAGGGGATGGCAGAGCTAAGACTTAGACCCAAGTTTGTTTCTACAGGGAAATTTGAAGGAAGAACAGAAGTCAAAGCCCAAGCCAGTTCTGCCCAAGGAAAGCACCAAGCCACAGGACTCCCTTCTCTGATGAACAGCTGGCGGTAGTATCAAGATGACCTGTTGTGTTCCAGGGATCTTCCACACTGGCTCAGCACCTATCCCTGTGCTACCTTCCCCTCTCACTCTGCCTCTCATCTTCAGCAAGTTCTGGATGCCCTAGTGTCTCAAAATGTTAAGGGTTACTCTCTGGGACTCCCCTGTCCTGGTATCTCTAGGGCAGGAAAGTAAAGAAAGTTTAGAAATGCCACCCACAAATCAGAAGAATTTGAATTAAAGATAATTTAGTATCTATTCTAGCACAGCATTCTAATTTGGGTTTATATGGTCTTTAAGGTTATGAAATCGATGTGTACTGGAAATACTTAACTGCTGGCTCTACTACTTACCAACTCTGGGATCTTAGTCAAGTCACTTCCTTTCTCTGATCCTTGGGTTTCTCATCTGTGAATTGAAATCATCATTCCTTCCTTTCAGGGGTATTGGGAAAATAAGAGATAATATGTATAAAACACTCTTGCACTGCTGTGATTCATAACCAGCTGCATCCAGCATGACATCCTGTTTCAGCAGATCTTAATAGTTATTAATCAAATGTTAAAGGGCTTTATTTATTTAGACATTTCATTGTACATACAATTAACAATCTTATTCTTTTCAGGTGCAATCCCTAGTGAGCCTGATGATCAAACTTCTGAGCGATCAGATTCCTGAAAGAGCAGTCTCTCCATGACAAAAGATGGGTTTGGGAATGTGAAAGCACTTTCTGTGAAAGTTCTGCACCTGTGGTAGACTCAGAAACACATACAAGTCTATAAATGTCTTTATGCACTTATTAATTTTCCAATAAACATACTTGACAGTACACCTAATAGGGAAGTTCTGTGATTAATTTTTCAAACAATAAGAAAATAAACGATCAGAAAGGCTTACAGTCTCATACCTACAATCTGTCAGTATCAACATTTATAAATTAAAAGGCTTTGTTTTCTCATGATCACTGGATGCTTGGCACACATATTGGCTGAAAAAACAGAAAAAAAACTCATTATTCAACCTAGTTAAATATTAGAGACCACATTTAAATGTTTTAATTTTTAATTTTTGTGGGTGTACGTATTTATGGGGTACATGAGATGTTGTGATACAGGCATGCAATGTGAAATAAGCACACATCATAGAGAATGAGGTATTCCATCAAGCGTTTATCCTTTGAGTTACAAACAATCCAATTACACTATTTCCATTATTTTAAAATGTACAATTAATATTGACTATAGTCACCCTGTTGTGCAATCCAATAGTAGGTCTTATTGATTCTTTCCATTTTATTGTACTTATTAACCATCCCCACCTCCCGTTACCCTCTCACTACCCTTCCCAGCCTCTGATAACCATCCTTCTACTCTTTCCATGAATTCCATTGTTTTTGATTTTTAGATCCCACAAATAAGTGAGAACATGTGATGTTTGTCTTTCTGTGCTTGGCTTATTTCACTTAACATTATGATCTCCAGTTCTATCCATGTTGTTGCAAATGATAAGATCTCAATTTTTTATGGCTGAATAGTACTTTATTGTGTATACGTGCCACATTTTCTTTATCCATTCATCTGTTGGTGGACACTTAGGTTGCTTCCAAATATTAGCTATTGTAAACAGTGCTACAATAAACATAGGAGTGCAGATATCTCTTCAACATACTGGTTTCCTTTCTTTTGGGTGTACACCCAGCAGCGAAATTGCTGAATCATATGGTCGTTCTATGCTTAGTTTTCTGAGGAACCTCCAAACTGTTCCACATAGTGGTTGTGCTAATTTTCATTCCCACCAAAGTGTACAAAGGTTCTGTTTTCTCCACATCCTCGTCAGCATTTGTTATTGCCTGTCTTTTGGATATAAGCCATTTTAACTGGGGTGAGATGATATCTCATTGTAGTTTTGATTTTAATTGCTCCAGTGATCAATGATGTTGAGCAGTGGTACGATCTTGGCTCACTGCAACCTCTGCCTCCCAGGTTCATGTGATTCTCCTGCCTCAGCCTCTCAAGTAGCTGGGTTCACAGGCACCTGCCACCATGGCAGGCTAATTTTTGTATTTTTAGTAGAGATACGGTTTCACCATGTTGGCGAGGCTGGTCTCGAACTCCTGACCTCAAGTGATCTGCTTGCCTCGTCTTCCCAAAGTGCTGGGATTACAGGCGTGAGCCACCACACCCAGCTGATATTGAGCAACTTTTCATATACCTGTTTGCCACTACACACCACTAGTTTGAGGGATGTAGCCACTGTAGCTGAACATGATAAATAAGAATGGACTCACAGAAAGACACACAAGTGAACGGTAGCACCAGAGCCACCATATACATTACTCACCACTCCAGGGGCACCATTTATATATACTGTGAAATGAAATGACATACTCTGGATTTATGCAGTGTGGTGGTCTTGTGCAGAACAATGGGGGAAAAGGGAAGATAAACAGAGAGAAAATACATTCTCTAGACTATGTGGCTTGTTTGGGCTGGCCAGGGTCTAGCCTGACTATCCAGACCACTCCATGGGTCTGCTCAGTGGGTGGAGTTATCTTTTTGTTATCTGTGCAGTTATAAGTTTTTCCAGTTTGTCAGTGTGTCTAGAGCAGACTATTTGTCCAGCAGTCCCAGCCATTGGCCTTACCTCTGGATCTCTCCTGTACCTTTCCTAGGCCTGTATGATGTTTCTCCAGCTGGGTGTACAACCTGAGAGTGGTCATGGTTATCCCTGGAGCAGAGAAAGTTTCAGGGTATCTCAACAGTTCTTTCTGGAACTTAGGCTCCTTCGGCCTTAGCAATGTCCCTTTGGCCTGGCCCCTTAATGGAACTGTCTCCAGTGGGAGGCAGGATGTAGCCAGCTTTGGAAAGAAGCCCAGCCTACTCCAGCATGGACTCTGGGTGAGCTGGGCAAAAGGGCTCCCCTTCCCATAACCACAGTTTCCCTGCAAACCAGCCTTTCACCTCAATACAGCTCTGCCTGCTACATGACCTCTGTGGACCCAATATCTGCCCTATCTAACCTTCAGGCCTTTGTATAGAAAGACACCTGCACATGTATGTTTATTGCAGCCTAATTCACAATTGCAAAGATATGGAACCAACATAAGTGCTCATCAACCACTGAGTGGATAAAGAAAATGTGGTATATATACACCATGGAATACTACTCAGCCTTAAAAAGGAACAAAAATAATATCTTTTGCAGCAACTTGGATGGAGCTGGAGGCCATTATTTTAAGTGAAGTAACTCAGGAATAGAAAGCCAAATACTGCATGTTCTCACTTATAAGTGGGAGCTAAGCTGTGGATACATAAGGCCACACAGAGTGGTATAATGGACTTTGGAGACTCAGAAGGAGGAGAGTGGGGGAGGATTAAAAAACCACATATTGGGTACAATGTACATTACTCAGGTGATGAGTAAACTAAAATCTCACAATTCACCATTATATAACTAATTCATGCAAACAAAAACCACTTGTGCCACAAAAGCTATTGAAATAAAAACAAATTTTTAAAAAGAAAGATCACATAGGCCAGTTATGAGACAGTCATGAGTAAGCAGGGTTCTGGAGTCAGACACTCTGGATTCAAGCAGCTTCTTTGTCACCTACTCAGTTGCTTCATTTTTCTAAGTCTTGATTTTCTTGTCTATAAAATGAAGTAAAAGTAGTATGTATTTTGTAGGATTGCTGGTAATATTAGAAGACACAATTAATGTAACCAAATTAATTTAGTCAAATTAGTTTAGACATAGCTAATGTAATAATTAGTATAACCATGGGCAAATTACTTAGCTTCTCTCTGCCTCAGTTTCCTTATCTCTAAGGTGGGAAAATAGTAGTGTCTACCTCATATATAGGAATGTTATGAGAATTAAATAAATTGAAATTTGCAAAGCACTATAGAAAGACTGGCACAGAGTGTTTGTTAAATAAGCAAGTGTCAGGTGCCTCCTCAATCATTCCACATATATCTATCAATTACCTACTGTGTGCCAGTCATCTTTCTAGTCAGAAAGGATGTAGAAATGAGTAAAATCAACAAGATTCCCTACAGAGTCTAGTGGGGGAAGACAAACAATAAATAGGCCAGCAATAAAATAAATAAGACAAATATTAAAGTAAAGATTTTCAGGAAGGAAATGAAACAAGGTAATAGGAAAGAGAGTAATGGGGGAAAAGGTACAGGACACCATTCCATAAGCTGGTGTCTTAGTCCATTTAGTGTTACTGTACCAGAATACCTTAGATTGGGTAATTTATAAAGAAAAGAGATTTAGTTATCTCACAGTTCTGCAGGTTGGGTAGTTCAAGGGCATGACCCTGGCTTCTGGCAATAACTTGCATGCTGCATCATAACATGGTTGGGAAGGTCAAGGTGGAAGCAGACATGAGAGGGAAAACCTGAGGGGCATCCAGGCTTTACAACAATCCACTCTTGGGAGAACTAATCCATTCCTGTGGGAACTAATACAGTCTTACAAGAGCAAGAACTCACTCACTACTGTGAGAACAACACTAAGGCATTCATGAGAGATCTGCCCCCATGACCCACACGCCTTCCAGTAGACCCCACCTCTCAACTCTGCCTCTTTGGGTATCAAATTTCAACATGAGTTTTGCTGGGGACAAACAATCCATAACCATAGCAGGTAGTCAGGGAAGGCCTTTATGAGGAGGTGACATTTAGCTAACACCCAGGTACAAAACCAGGGACAGATATTGGGAGATAGTCTTCTGGGCAGAGGAAAGAGATAGTGCAAAGGTCCTTATTGTATGGTTGGAATAGTGTAAGGGAGAAACTAGTGGGTGATGAAGGCAAAGAGGGAGACAGAGGCCTGATCATGCAAGGCCCTGGGGTTCATGTAAGGAGTTTAAGTTTTATTGTAGCTGAATCAGGGAACCAATTTCATAGATCAACCACTCGTTTTATATTTGGGGGAACTGAGACCCAGCGAGGGGAAGCAATGGTTCAAGATCACACAAAGAATTGGTAGCAAAACTAGGATTATTACTGGGCTTCCCTCATTCTCCAGCATCTTGCACTTTATTCTCAGACATGTCATGTCATATCATATTATATCAGATAACATTGCAAATTGACTGAATGCAGTTTCTACGAATGAAACTGATTACCTGAAAATGCATTTCAGGTCATTTATCCAGCAATTCCTATCCTGCACATGCTAGTGCTCAGCCTCATGCCAGCCAGACATTGGTAAGTGCCACAGAGTTTCTGCACAGAGAGGCACTGAAAGTGGCCAGCCTGATCAGCCCTTCGCCTTCCAGCCACCTGAGAAGGAGCATTTTTGCATTAGCGTAGGAGTCTCATAGGAGGAACCTGGAAGCAATTCCTGCACACAAACAAGAAGATAAAGTATCTGTCCTCTGGAGGTCATTTTGACATGGGGAATTAGGCTGAAGCCCTGTGTGTTCATTTCTTTCTCAAGAAGAAACACATTTATTTGTAAGGAAATGCCATCTCAGATGGTACAGTACAGCTTTAGCCAAAGAAGGGCATCACGGTCCAGCATTAGCCAAAAAATAGCATCAGCTTAGCAGCCTGGACTGCTCGTTCCTTCAGGTTACTGTGGCCATATCCTTGTGGGCCATAAGAGAGAAATGCTCTATTTTTATAATGCTCCACTAGTTAAATCAAGCCCGTCCAAGACATTCTGTCATTCCCTTTCCTGAGCTTATATAATCTGGCTTTTTCAAAGAAATTCTGACAAATACTTATTTATAACAAAAAGTAAATAAGTTTAGAGTGCATGAGGGGTAGGAATGATTTCGCTTACAAAATATTGCTTTATGATGTGTTTTCTGATTATTTAAATAATATATTTACTTTGTAAACCATTATGAAATTAAAGGACTGTAAAGAAGAAATTTAAAATCACCTATAACTACACAACCCAGCGACAATAATTTGTAGTTTTTAATTGTCCTTTTCTTATGTACAGAAAACATTAAATAATTAAGATTATATTGTATATACAAATGTGTATCTTGTTTTCCTTATTTAAAATTGTGACTATTTTCTCAATTCGTTAGTCTCATAAAAGCATGATTTCACTAATTGCTATATAATATTCCAATAGAAACATATTTCATAATCTATATAACCCAACCTTTAGTGTAACAATTTACAAAGTGCGAAGACATTAGCAGCGTTTGTTTAAAAAAAAGTATAAAAAATGATCCATAGTTGTGAGTTTCAAACCCTATTTCTAACAGAACTTTACATTTTTTTTTTAGCATGACTCATCTCAGAGCCTTATTACACTAATGTATATTGGACTCTCGAAGGGAATATGGTACGCAGCGTTTCCTGTTTGTGTATGTGGAGCATTTTATTGGACTGATGCTCTCTAGAACAAACATAGTGAGATACCGCCCCAGTGTGGACATTTAGGACATTGCAGTATTTCACTCTGCAGTAACCATATTTGCATGGACATTTTTGTGTATTTATCTGGCTGTTTCCTTAAGAGAGATTCATAGGAAAGAAACGATTGGGCCAAAAAAACAAGAGGTCTGATTCTACCCTAGCTACCTTTTTCTCTGGGTCTCCATGGGCCTCACTCCACAAGGGATCTCAAGAAAAACACAATCTCAGGTCGACTGAGTATTTTTCTGCTCAGTACAAAACCTGCCTCCTTGTAGTAGAGGTTTGTTGTTTTGTTTTCTGTTTTTTCAAATAAACTGTTTTTATTCTAGAACTGTTTTTGGTAAAAGCTGGTAAGATAGTACAAGGAGTTCCCATATACCCAACACCCTGTTTCCCCTAATATTAACATCTTACATTAGTATGGTACATTTGTCATAGTTAGTGAACTGATATTAATAATACATTATAATTAACTAAAGTCCATGCTTTATTTATATTTCCTTAGTTTTTACCTAATGTCCTTTTTCAGTTTCAGGATCCACTCCAGGATACTACATTGCATTTGACTATAATATTTCCTCAAGTTCCTCTTGGCTGTGATGTTTTTTTTAGTTGCTTCTTGTTTTTGATGGCCTTAAAAGTTTTGAGTAGTGATGGTTAGGTATTTTGCAGAATGTCCATCAATTGAGACTTGTCTGATATTTTTTTTCATGACCAAACTGGGGTAATGTGTTTTTGGCAGGAGGACCTCAGAGGTCAAGTGCCATTCTCATTCACATCATATCAAGAGTACACACTATTAATATAACGTGTCACTATTGCTGTTAACCTTGATCAACTAGCTTGAGATAATGTTTGTCAAGTTTGTCCATTGTGAACAGACACTTCTCAGAAGAAGACATTTACGCAGCCAACAGACACATGAAAAAATGCTCATCATCACTCGCCATCAGAGAAATGCAAATCAAAACCACAATGAGATACCATCTCACACCAGTTAGAGTGGCGATCATTAAAAAGTCAGGAAACAACAGGTGCTGGAGAGGATGTGGAGAAATAGGAACACTTTTACACTGTTGGTGGGACTGTAAACTAGTTCAACCATTGTGGAAGACAGTGTGGCGATTCCTCAAGGATCTAGAACTAGAAATACCATTTGACCCAGCCATCCCATTACTGGGTATATACCCAAAGCATTATAAACCATGCTGCTATAAAGACACATGCACATGTATGTTTATTGCGGCACTATTCACAATAGCAAAGACGTGGAACCAACCCAAATGTCCATCAATGACAGACTGGATTAAGAAAATGTGGCACATATACACCATGAAATATTATGCAGTTATAAAAAGGATGAGTTCGTATCCTTTGTAGGGACATGGATGCAGCTGGAAACCATCATTCTCAGCAAACTATCACCAGAACAGAAAACCAAACACCACGTGTTCTCACTCATAGGTGGGAATTGAACAATGAGATCACTTGGACACAGGAAGGGGAACATCACACACCGGAGCCTGTTGTGGGGTGGTGGGAGGGGGGAGGGATACCATTAAGAGTTATACGTAATGTAAATGACGAGTTAATGGGTGCAGCACACCAACATGGCCCATGTATACATATGTAACAAACCTGCACGTCATGCACATGTGCCCTAGAACATAAAGTATAATAAAAAATAAATAAAAAATTTTTAAAGTTTGTCCATTGTAAGGTTGCTCTTTCTCCTCTTTCCATAATGTACGGAAAGTTACTACACAGCGCCTAGACTTAAGGGATGGGAGTTATGCTCCATTGTTGAGGTCATTTTTAAATAGAAGATACAGCTAACTGTTTGTGCATCATTCTTTAGATGAATTCTTTGGGTCCATTAAGTATACAGGGTGTCATGTTTGTATTAAATCCAGTCCTTCTCCTCTAAGAACTTAATATCTATTTGGGAACATTGTCTAGGGATGATATTATACAGGCACAATGTATTATAGCGTTGACAACTGCAAATGGTGTTTTTCTGGAATTTAGAATCTTCCTCAGGTTATAGAGAAAAGCAGGCATCAAAAAAGTATATGACAATGAAGATATTCACTTGCAAGTAAAACAAGTATAACTGATAAAAGTTATTTTTAAAACAAACAACCATTTAAAAGTCTTTCAAAATTGTCCTAAGGCAAGACGGCAAGTTAAGAAATATTTATTTAAGAAAATCTACTAAATCTTGACAATAACAGCAGGAGTTTGTTGCACTTCAGCCATAACCCATTCCTTCCATCTCCCCTCCCCAGCTAAGCATGAAAGAAACTTCATTCTGGGTGCATAAGGTCAAGAAGACAAGGCTTCCTCTCCCTTCAGCTCCCAGTCAAGTGACTCAATATCTCACCAGGAGGGCAAGCCACCAGTATTTATCATCACCCCCACCACTTCACCATGAGTTGCAGAGATTAGTGTAGCCAAGTAAAATGCTGACGTATTCCTTTCTCCACCCAGACACAATCATAGGGCAGAGGCTCTACCCCCAGCTATGAAAGGATAAGAATACTGAGGCACTAATTTTCCTTGCCCCCATCTCACTCATAGGGCAGAGGTTCAACACTGAGAGAGGCAAGCTGAGAAAACCAGAGTCTACTGCCCCTGCCAAACAGCCTCATCATAAAGCATGAATATCATTCCAAGAAAAGTGGGCCACTGTCCTTGCACTCAGCTCTGGAGTTGTGGCTCAGAGATTTTGGCTCAGCAGCAGAGGCAGGTCATAAGGACAGCAGCTCTGAAGCTCTCCCTAAAGTAAATAACTTTGTTTGAAAGAGACTGTAGAAGTTCAAACCTAAGGGCACTTTCAAAAACAATGGATATTTTGGGATAAGCAATTAAGGAGAGGCTGGGAATTCTCTTAATTAAGATCAACAACTTAAAACATAGGCATACTAGCTTACCAGAGAGAACCAGAGAAGGAGACAGCAAAGATGAACCCTCCTGAGATCTGAACAAACCTCAAAGACTTGCCTCAAGTACTATCTGTGAAAAGGGTCCTAGATTCAACTGGATTTATCTGTGAAACAATTTGTATCCCAGGACTTTGTCAAAAACAATAAAGCAATCACCCAGCAAGTAGTGAAACTTCACAGTTGGGTATGATTCCAAACAATGCACATAGCTTGACAGAGAGATGGAGAAAGAGAGGTCCAATAAAACCACTGGCATCCCAGGGTGATGGTGCACATGCCCAAGGCTGTGTTCTCTGAAGATCAACACTGAAGTCTTCACACTGAAGAAGAAATTGATTTCACTAAAATAGTTTAATCAAGTCACTAAACAAGCAAATAATGGCAAAAAGAAGCCTTGGAAAGAGAGAAGGGAAATCAATATCTAGTTGCTGCAATAAGTTACCTAAAATGCCCAATTTTCAACAAAAAAATAGGAGACAACTAAAGAAACAGAAGAAAGTCAACCATATGTATAGAACAAAAGCAGGCAACAGAAACAATCTGTGAGTGGGCCCAGATGTTGGATTTGACAAAGACTCTAAAGCTGCCATCAGAAATGTGTTTAAAGAACTAAAGGAAACCATGTTTGATAAAGTAAAGGGGAAAAATGGCGGAGTAGGAATCTCCAAAACTCCTCTTCTCCATAAAAGTAATGAGAAAACTAGCAAAAATTGTCAGAAGCAAATTTTTCACAACTCTAGAAATTATCCAAGAGTTTACAGCAATCTGAGGTGCATTTATTCAAGAAAAATGGCTGAATCTCAGTAAGAAGAGTGAGATTGTGGTGTTTTTACTTGTCCTAGTCCAATTCCCTACACTCTAGCACAACGGTAGGCTTGAAGAATAATAATCTGCATTCATGGTGAAAACCAACAGCCTGACAGACACCAGAGAGAGCCGAAAGGAGCTGGAGCTCTTTCCAAGAATTATTCCCAGAGAACTGACATTATTTAACCTGTCTGGTGGTTCCCAGGAAATGCCACTTGCAAGGTTGTGTGTTTTTAACCTGATTCAGCACTCTCCCAGTGTGAAAAGCCTTCCACCTGAGGGCATTTATCAAAAACAATTCCAAGCAGTTTATTAACTCTGCTGCTGCAGAAGATGGCGAGCAGCAGTTGAGGCAAACTGTAGAGTGACCAAAAATCTTAAAAGTTAAAACTAGGGAGTGAGATATTAATAGAGACTTTGAAAAGCTTTTGACAAGGATGTCAAGACAACTAAATAAAATAATAGTCCTTTCAACAAATGGTGCTGGGGAAAATGGACTTGACATTCAGAAGAATGATGATTACATCTACATTTTCTTCTAAGAGTTTTATATTTTTAGCTATTGCATAAAAGCATTTAATTTATCTTGAGTTAATTTTTGTGTATAGTGTGTGGTAGAGGTCTGTCCTGGTCCATTTTGTGCTGCTATAACAGAATACTGCAAAGTGGATCACTTATAAATAATAGAAATTTATTTCTTCACAGATCTGAGAGCTAGGAAGTCCAAGATCATGGGGCTGACATCTGGCAAAAGCTTTCTTGCCATATCATCCCATGACAGAAAGTGGAAGGGCAAGACAAGGCAAGAGAAAGCAAGAGATCAAACCTACAGCCTTAACCCCTTTTATAATTAGCATTAATCCATTCATAAGGGCTCCACCCTCATGATCTAAATATCTTCCATTAGGCTCCACCTCCCAGTTTTGTTGCATTGCGGATTAAGTTTCCAACACATGATTTTTGGGGGACACATTCAAACCATTGCAAGGTCTAATTTCATTCCTTTGAATGTGGTTATCTAGTTATCCCAGTAACAATGGGCTGGATTGGGAGGCAAGCACAAAAATGTCTAGAATAGGGGTAAAAGTGCTACCCAGAGAGAAGGAGAAAGACATGAAAAGGAATTTTCAACCATGAACAGCAGCCTACACTGACCAATTAACAAATCAATAACTTAGGCCTCAAGTACTAGGTAGAGTGGAAATATACAACAGTAGTTAAAATAATACGTTCTACACTCAGACTGTCTGGATTCAAATCGTAACTCTACCACTTGCTGTGTGACCTCCTCGTGTCTCCATTTCCCCTTTTGAACAATAGAGATAGTGATAATACTTACCCCATAGTGTTACTAAGACAATTAAGACATGAGGCTTAGAAAGTAACTGATGCATAATATGGGCTCAAGAAACATTAGCTCTTAATGTGTATCTGCTGTGCACACCAACCTGGAGTCCTATATATACCATCCCTTTGAAGGGGGTTATGGTTGACATCTTCTTACTTCATATTCAACAAATACTTTGTGTCAGACACCACCCCAGGTACTGTGGGAAATACAAAGGTGAATAAGCTAGGTCCATGGCTTCAATTACTCTTTACTTGTTAACAACTCTGAAATCTATAACTCCAGCTCAGACATGATCTTTCCTGCGCTCCATACACATCAACTGATTCTTGTTGAACCTCTCTACCTGAATTGTCAATAGGTACCTCCATGTCACCACATCAAAAACAAAACAAAACAAAACAAAAAACAGCCTTACTTCCACATAACTCCCAAACCTACCTCTACCCCTGCATTGTCTATTGAAATTAATGGCATCATTTTCACTGAGTTGCTCCAGCTAGAGATCTAGGAATCTTTCTGGAGGCCTTGCTCACTCCCCATATCCTGTCAGACACTAAATTGATTGATTGTACCTATTACACAGTATCATCATAATCCTGAAGGACACAATTCCAAATGCCATAATTCCAAATGTTGGAATCCCAAAAGATCAAAATTCCTAAAGTCTAAAAACCCTAACATCTAAAAGCCTGAAAATTATAATCCTGAAAGATTAAAATGCCAAATACTGAAACACTGAAAGCTGAATTCTAGGGAAGAGATTAGTGAATTTTTGGTTTGTACATAGGATAACTTGCATCATGTTAGGTGGAACTATTACCTTGTTATTGGTTTTATTTGGAAATTAAGTGTGACTTAAGGAGATATGCATGGGTGCCAGTTTCCCTAATAAATTCTCTCTCAAGTATTTGTATGTGTATCCCATCAGTTCTGTCCCTCTGGAGAACCCTGACTAATGCAGATTTAGTATTGGGAAGCTAAATGTCATTCCTTCTTGTTGTACTTCTTATGACACAATAGAAGAGACCTGAAAAAAAATGTTTCTTTGTAAAAAAGGCTGTGAGAAGTATACAAGGCTACTTAATGGTGAAAGATAAAAGTTTAAAAGCTAATTAATATTGGTGCTGCAAAAGCAGAAAATAATTTAATTGCAACAGCTGAACAATTATCAGGCTTTAAATGGACAGCATATACTTAGGAAATGTGTAGGTCACAACCACTCTCTAAATACAAGTGCAGCAAGTGTTTCAGAGATCATAGAAGTGAAAATGCAGGCAAAAAATACAAGAAATCTGCCTTGTCAGATTATTCAATTATGTACGACTTGTGTCCCTTCTCACACAGTGCCAATTCACTATGCTATGTATTTCATATTTGCATCATTTCTAATACTGAAAGTATAATTGTGTAGAGATTTCAGAGAGTTTTAATGTGCTGTATGTTTGTTTGTTTGTTTGTTTTTTTTTGGCAAATTTGACTCCACAAAATTGCATTGTCACAACCCTGACTTTGAGTATAAGCATTGTGTATGTATGTAAAAACATTGAAACTCCCTCAATAAATGAAGAGATGCCCTTTTTGTATATACGCATTTGTGAAAGGTAAACTTTCTTGAGATCTCAGCTCTTTGGGTAACTGTATATGCGGTGGTGACCCATGGCGGTTTTTGAATCATCTCGTCAAGACTTGTGCTGTCCCTCATAGTATTTCAGAAGACCACAGCTATAAAGCTGGGTGAAAACAATTACTAACTATAGTAATATGCATTTATATATTTTGCTTTTTGCTCTCTTTATGAATGTGCTTCATCTTCTCATAACTTTTATACCCATGTGACTATCATTAGTGTACCTGAGTGCTTATGTTTGCAAAAATATCCATGTTATTTTTACCCATTTTATTGTGTAAAGTGGCCAGTCTATGAAGTGTTCTGTCATGATTTCATGTGGTTCTCAAATAAATCACCCTTTAAAATGTAAATACATCTATTTAATATAATTTTAAAATTATTTTCCCCAGAATTATCTTGTCAGGATTTCAATCTTTTGGCAATGTGATTTTTGACATTTTACAGACTTCAGAGATTGTGGTCTTTCAAGATTTCAACATTGGGATTATGGCTTTGGGGGTTGTGTCTTTTGATATTATGACCCAAACCCTTCTCATTCACATTTCTCAACACCCCTTGCAATTACCCTACTCGCCACCATTACTTGCCTGGATTATTCTAATGTAATACTTGTGCTCTCTCCAAAACATTCTCCAAGTGAACAGCTGCAATGAACATTTGCAAAATACACACACACACACACACACACACACACACACACACACACACACACTTAAAAACAGTCTGTGGAACAAAGTGTAAATTCTTTAGTCTGGCCAACAAAGCCTTTATCTTCCTCTCAAGTCTTATGTTAGCTATGACCTACTCTACTCCCCTGATACCTTCATTTCTATCATTTCAGCCAGACTGCCCTTCCTTCACTTGTTCCAAGGCGTCAATCTTTTTCCAGCCTCAATGCATTCCCTATGCTGTTTCTCTACCCCGACAACTAATCTGTACCAGTCATTCAAGTTTCAGGTAAAATAACACATCGTGAGAGATTTCTTCCCTAATTCTTCAGATTAGATCAGACTTCCCAGTTAAATGATTTTATTCCCTAACACTTATCATGCACATTTAATGTCTATCTTCCTTATTAGATTGTAAGTGCACTAGGACAAGGACCATGCTTTAGTCACCGCTGTAGTCCCAAATACCTAGCACAGTGCCTTTACACTCAGTAGATGCTCAGTAAAAATTTGGGTTGAAAAAAGAAGGAAGGGAGGGAAAGAGAGATTAAGGGAGGAAAACAGGGTGGAGGCAGGACAGGGAAACATTGTAAGAGGTAGAAAATAGATAAAACATGTTCCTTGACCTTGGGGAGCTTCTGGAGCCAAGTATAAAGTCAAGTAAGTAGACAATTTTCATACAGGGGCATAAGTGCTATGGTAGAGGTATGTACATGGTGCTAGAGGAATTCAGAAAAAGGGACTACCCTGTCTAGGATCTCAGGAAAGGCTTGACAAAGGAGATGACATATGGAATGGCTTCTTTTTTAGCAGTTTTATTGATATATAATTCATATACCATACAATTTTAAAGTCTAAAATTTAATAGATTTTAGTATATTCACAGAAACATGTAGCCATCACCACAATCAATTTTAGAACATTTTCATCATATCTGAAAAGAAGCCCCTACCCATTAGCAATCACTCTCATTGCCCCTTCCCCCCAGATCCTGGCAATTACTAATCTATTCATTGACTCTATATAAATTTGCCTATTCTGGATATTTCCTATAAATTGAATCATACTACATATGGCCTTTTGTGTCTGACTTCTTTCACTTAGCATAATGTTTTCAGGGTTCATCCTTGTTGTAGCATGTATCAGTATTTCATTCCTTTTTATGGCTGCATTATATTCTAGTGTATGAATAGACCAGATTTCATGTGTTCATTCATTAGTTGATGGGCATTTGGATTTTTTCCACATTTTGGCTATTATGAACAATACTGCTGTAAACAACTTGTGCACAAGCTTTTGTGTGAACACACTAGTTTGTGGATAGCAAGTTCTCAATAAACATTTTTTCAATAATTGAGTAAATGAGTATATACATAAAGTAGCTATTATGGTGCTTAGCAAAAACAGATTTTTAGTAAATATTAGTTGCCACTGCTGTTGTCGTTACTGTCATCATCATCGTTATTACTAGAACTGAGCTACATCTATAAAATGGAAATTTTAAAATTCTTCATTTGCTGTGAGCATACTAGATCTGGTCCAACAGCAAAAACAAATGGTATATGGGACAACTAACTAGTTGAGTGGCCTTAGGTAGGTCACATCTCCTTCTTTCTCAGATTCTCAAGCTCATTCATATATGCGCATGGCCGTATTGTATGGCAGTTCCGTGCACAGGCTCTGGAGCTAATGCCTGAGTTTAATGCCAAGTTCTGTCTTTTGCTAGCGATGTGACCTTGGATAAGTTACTAATCTTTTTAATACTGTTCCCTTTTCTGTAAAATAAAGACAATCATAGTATCTAACTCCACAGAGTAGTTTTGATGATTAAATGAGATGGTGCAGGTAAAATGCTTAGCATAGGACCTGGCAAAGAGTCAACATTCAAATGGTAACTGTGACCCAAAGCCTCAGCCTCTGGTGGATCCTGCAAGAAAGCCCTCATCTAACCACGGCAACTCAGGTCGGTGGGTGGAAAACTGCCAATTCTCACATGCTGCATCTAGCTTGAAGATTCTGGAGTGTCTCTGCAGCAAACAGTGCTCCTGGTAATTTAAGCACACTTTCTGGTGGTCCATTTCTTCCCACTGTCAGGGCTTCATAATCTGAGCCAACGCAAAATGTCAGGGAAAATTGCATGTTGATGCATATCCCACAACCCCGGACCTTCCTCCGTCAAAATATCATGATGTGTGGCTGTAAAGCCCAAGATAAATCATTTGGGCACTGCTGCTGTTCAAGATTATCTGCAAACATGTTCACCTCCATCAGAGGAAATAATTAAAATCTCACATATTTCCTTATAGCAATATTCTTTTGCACTTGATTCAGTTGGATGATCATGATGATAATTCCTTACATCCGTATAGCTTGATAGCTTTCAAAGAAATTTCACGTTAGTCATTTGGAAGGACATAACCAACTGTGGGAAGGGGAGGGTTGGAGACATTCAGTCACTTTGCAACTGAATAAACAGATGTCTCAGACCTCCTGACTTTTAGTCTGGAGTATTTATCTTTGGTATCCTAACTCCCTGGGGAGGACCAGATCATTTACTCCTCTCAACAGCTGTAAAATGATCTCTTCATCTTGTAACAAAATCTCCCTACTCTTCCACCTAGCAAATTTTCCCTATCTTCTGAGTAATCCATACCTGACCCTCCGTGTGGGCAACCCTGCTGGATTATTGATGCTCTCCTTCCTTTCTCTCACCACCTCTGCATGCAAACTGCACCCCATCCCTCTCTGTCTTGATCTCTGTCAGTTTAACCCATTTGTCAATTTTCAATCTTTAGTTATCACTCCCCACCCAGGTGCTTATTATAAGCTGCTAGTACATTTCCATCTCGTCCATCTTCTCAGTCTCTGAATCTACCACATGAAAGGTCATATTTCTCTATTCCAATTTTTGCTAATGGCCTTAACAACACTTAATGGGAACAGAAAAGGATTTCACCTTTCCAAAGGTGTCAATCAACTTTCAACAAGTTCCCCATTAATTCTGACTGTGTTTCCAAGGATTAATTGGACAGAACTGTTGATGTCCACTACCCTGGGGCTGCTTCGTGACATGCAATGTCCTGCTGGATCCTTTCTGCTGTCTGAGGGCCACTTGTAGACTGGTGAGTTATATTTAATCACAATCATCCTGCTTGACAAATGGCCTTAGGGGCCCAGTCATCTCCCAAGAACATTAGCTGTCCTCTTGCAATTGAGTGGCACCCCAGAACTACCGCACCCCTCCCCTTTTGTCACAAAGCCCAGATCAGACTGCCTAAGCTCAGAAGTTGGCAAACATTCCCAGTGCTCTGCCACAGTTCTTGTGTATTTGGAGGATCTGAAGCAAGGAGAGGTGATCCACATGCAGCGCTCACTGAGTTGGCAGTAGGAGGCTGGGAAAATTGAGTAGTATATGCATGGAGACTTACAAAGACGCCTTTTAGTTTTTGCAATCAGGGTTGTGGAACAAGACCAGCAATAGCTCTTAAGAGTTGTTCAGAGGGGCTCCAGGTATCCAGCATGACATTTTGGACACATGTTCCTTGTCCACTGTCCCAGTGTCTGCCCACTAAACAACTGGTTCCTGCAGACATAAGGTAGAGATCACTGAAGAGAAAGTGCATCCATTTGTTGTGTCAGACCTCTTGCAAATCCATAGAGAAACAAGTTAAAGACAGTATGTGCCCTCCAGCACCACAGTCAAATCAAGGAGCTAGACAAGTAAGTAATTATATTTAGAAAACAGTGAGAAAATAACTATTAAGAGGGGGAAATACAGGGTGCTGTGAGAACACAAAAGAGGGGTATCTCCTCTGTACTTGCGAGATCAGTAAGGATCTCTTTGAAGAAGTAACACCCGACAAAGAGCCTCTCCTTAATCCAACTTTAGTCAGGCTCTGATGAATCTCTTCCTAACTAGGCCTTGACTCTTGAACTTCAACACATTGCACAATTTTAGCAAGAATCCTGCTCATTGGTTTAGCCAGAACTCCCCACCTTCAATATCTGATCACCCTCAACATCTTATTGAGTTCTTCAACCTCCATCACCCCTCAGGTGATGTTTGATCACCCTGGCCTATCTTCAGCAAGAATCCTATTAGGTCAGATTAGCCAGGATCCCACCTAACCCCTGATGTTTCCTCTTAGTAATTTTCCATCCACTGACCATCCCGCTGCTGCTTGGCTATAAATCCCCACTTTTCCTTGTTGCATTCAGAGTTAAGCTCAATTCCTTTCGCCTACTGCAAAACCTCTCTGTGGTAGTACCTAGGCCTATCACTACAGTCCGCATGAATAAAGTCTGTCTTACCATTCTTTAACTGGTTTCACGAATCATTTTTTCTTTAACACACTCAGGCTGAGTTCTGAAGCATGTCAAAAAAGGTAGACTGGTGTAGGTGAGTGGAAAGGAAGGGTGTTCCAAACATTGAGAATATGTTCATCAGGCCAGAAGTGTGTGTGTGTGTGTGTGTGTGACAGAGAGAGAGAGAGAGAGAGAGATTGAGAGAAAAGAGAGAGACAGAATGAATATGTATGACTGAATGTCTGGCATAAACACAATTACTGAAAATGGATGACATTCAAAAATAAGGCTAGTATAGTGTGCAGGGACCAAACCATACAATACTACTTATACAGGCTATGCTGGGAAATTAGCTGGGATTCAAATAATCCCCCAATTTCAGTTATCTGCTGTGTATATCACATCTATATGAGACATCTCAAGGCCAGAAGTGAAACAAATTGTAGATGTGATCTCTATATTCAAGGTATTCACAGCTTATTTGGAGTGCAGAGTCTAGATATGAAAAAGACTTCAGAAGCCTACAAGGCATAGTGGCAGGAATCTAGGGTGTCTGTAAGGCCTAGATATTTACATAGTAGCTAATGCACCTGAGTGAGCAGTAGAGAGTAAGGAAATGTGAGGGAAAGGAAGGGGCTTTATTCAAAGGCTCAGGTTCCATCAGCCCCTTCATACCAGTCTGTTAGCTCTAGACCCCTGTCTTCTTTGGATTTAGTCACACACCTCCAGCAAGCTAACCAAGTTCCTTGCCAACACTGTGACACAGACACCGACTTTCAGTAGCTTCTCCTAATGCTCTGAGCCTCAGTACATTTATCTATAAAATGGGCATGGGTGAAAACACAGTTGGCTTCATTCACTCTGAAAATCCCTTCCAGGAAAACCTGCTGCACCCTGTTCCTCAAGTACCTCATACTGATTCTCCATTGAAGATGGTGGTAGTTTGTCTTCAACATAATCAGAAGTAAATATGTCTTTCCATGTATGCTGTTGCCCTTTCCTTGTGCAGAGGTAGAGTTTATTCCTCAAGTCCTCTTGGGTCTGAACTCATGAGAGTGCTTTGACTAACTGGAAAAGGTAGAAGTTTCATTACACTCGTTCTAAGCCTAGGATTTAACACAACTGGCATTATCTACTTCACACTCTTGAAACGCTCCCTCTGAGAACATACCTACCATGCTGTGAGAAACCCAACCTAAAAAGAGCAAGCACATGTAGGTCCTCCAGTCAACAGCTCCTGATGAGCTCCCAGCTGAACTCTAACATCAACTGCCAGCTATGTAAGTGAGCCATTTTCAGTGTTTAGCCCAGTTTAGCTCTCAGATGACTGTAACTCCAGTTGCCATCTGACGGTCACTGAATGAAAGAAGCAAATTGAGAACTTCTCAGCTGAGCCCGCTCAATCCGCAGAACCATTATAGATAATAATGAAGTGTTGGTTTTAGCCACAAACTGTTGTCATTTGTTAAGCAGCAATGGATAAATCTCAGGGCCTTACTATTGGGTAAATCCGGGGCCCAACAAACTTTTGTGTAAAGGGTTAGATAGTAAATATTTTTGACTTTCCTGACCATGCAATCTCTGTTACAACTACTCAACTCTGCCATGATAATGCAAAAGCAGTTACAGACAATACAGAAACAAATGGACATGGCTATGTTCCAATCAAACTTTATTTTACAAAATCGGGGGAGGACTGAGGCCTTTGCCATAGTTTGCATCTCCTAAGTTAATTGGATAAAATAATTCATCACAGAGGAGGAAAGACTAATAACTAGGTGGATCTCTAATAATATTAGCCTTTTGGCAGGAATTTTCTGGAAACACAAAGCTTTCAATGATTGTTTTCCGAAATGGATTTTGTGAGACAGTCATGGGTTTGGGGAGATGTTCTATTGTCAAATAATTTTGTGAATCTCTTGGTGAAATCTAAGTTTTACAAAGTTTGTTCTAAAACGAAATCTGTTATACAAAGTTTTATACTGCAGGATTCCTTTACAAGAGCCTTTACATGCTTATCCCAAAGAAGTATACTGCTGGAATTTCAGAGCTAATGCCAGGCTGCTGGAAGAGTGGTTTTAAAATGAGGGAATTTGGGGTATCAGTTCTTCCTATATGTAAAACCAGAGCTGATGCTGTTTATCCCGCTTCATTCGTTTTCTCCCACTGCTCTTCTTCAGGCTCACCTTCTGATCTCCATAATACACTGGCTCTGCCAATTATACACTGTTTGTTATTGATGTTTACCCTCTCCAAGCTTTGGCTTCCCTAATATGTAAAGCTAACAATTTTTACAATATCTGTACCCCAGCACCCCATTCCAAGGTGGAGGAGCATTCCTGGCAGAACGAAGAGTTACAGTAAAGGCCCTAAGGAGACAGTGTGCCTGTTCTGTTCAAGGAAGCCATTGTGGCAGCAGCAGAGTAAGTGTGGGGGAAAACAATGGGAAATGAAGTTGGAGAGGTTACTGGGAGCCAGATCTTGTAGAACCCTATAGAATATTATAAGGACTTGATCAATTGTTCTAAATGAAATAGGGAATCATTGTGAGGTTTTGTAGTGAGGAAAAGCATAATCTAATTTAGGATTTTAAAGCATCGCCCTATGTGCACCAAAATACAGAATCTCAAAGTGTATGAAACAAAAATGGACAGAAATAAAAGGAGAAATAGATAAATCCTTAATTATAGTTGAAGAATTCAACAATCTCTTATTAACACCTGACACAATTATGAGACAGAAAATCATCATCAAGGATATAGAATATCTGAAAAACACACTCAACCAACAAGGTCTAATTGATGTGTGTGGAAAACCTCACCCAACAACCGCAGAATACACATTCTTTCCAAGACACTGTGGAGCAGTTGCCAAGGCAGACCATGTTCTGGTACGTAAAATGAGACTCAATACATTTAAAAAAATTGAAATCATACAGAATGTGTTCACTGACCACAATGGAATCAAACCAGAAATCAGTAACAGAAAGATAAACAAACCCCTGGAAACTAAACAATACTTTTGTAAATAGCCCATGGGTCAAAGAGGAAGTCTAAAGGTAAATAAAAAAATACCTTGAACTGAATTAAAATGAAGATAGAACATATCAAAATTTGTGGTAAGTAGCTAAAGTGATACTGAGAAGGAAATTTATAACACTAAATATTTATATTAGAAATGAAAAAAATATCTCAAATCAATAATGTAAGTTCCTACCTCAAGAAATAAGAGGATGAAATAATAAATTCAAGCAGGGAGGAGAAATTAAATAATAAACACAAGAATAGAAATCAATGAAATTAATAACAGAAAAATAAATGAAATTAATGAAATAAAAAGCTGGTTCTTTGAAAAGACCAATAAAATTAACAAACCACTAGCAAAATTGACAGAAAAAAGAAAGAATGTAAAAATTACCAATATCAGGAATGAAACAGAGGATATCATTACAGACCCTGAAAACATCAAAAGGGAATAAAGGAATGCTACAAAGAACTCTATACACACAAATTTGACAAAATGGACCAACTCCTCAAAAAACACAAACTATCAAAACTCCACCAAGATGAAATACACAATCTGAATACCCCTGTAATTATCATAGAAACAATTCATAATTTAAAACCTCCCAGAAAACCTCCCATTTAAAGAAGTATTTATACTGAATTTACAAAATATCTTCCAAAAAATAGAAGCTGGATGAACCCTTCCCAACCCATTTTATGAGGCCATTATTACCCTGATAAAAAAAAAAAAAAAAAAAAAAAAAAAAAAAAAAAAAAAAACCATGTAAAGATAGTACAAAAAAGCAACTACAGAACAAGGTCTCTGATGAACTAGATGCAAAAACCCTCAACAAAATGTTAGCAAACAGAATCTAACAATGTGAAAAAAGAATTATACACCCATAACAAGTGAGATTTATTCCAGGCATGCACGACTGGTTGAATAATTGAAAATCAAATATTATAACTCATGCCAACAGGCTGAAGAAGAAAAATCATGACTATATTAATTAATGTGGAAAACAGATTTGACAAAATTCAAAACCCATTTATGATAACAAGTTTTAGAAAAATAGGAATAGGAGGGGAATTAACTTATAGATCATTTGGGGGAGAACTGACATATTTACTATCTTAACTCTCCTAATAAGTCTTCTAATCCATGAACACAGTATGTCTCTTTATATGATTGAGCACTTGATAAAGAGCATTTACAAAAAAACCTATAGCTAACAATGCTTAGTGGTGAAAGATTGAATGCTTTCCTCTAAAATTGAGAACAAAGCCAGGATATGTACTCTTGCCTTTCTCATTCAACATAGTAGTGGAAATCCTGGCCTCTGTATTAAGGCAAGCAAAATGAATAAAAGGCCTAGAGATTAGAAAGGAAAAAACAAAATTATTCCTATTTTCCCTATTTACAGATGACATGATGTCCTAAGTAGCAAATCCGAGGGAATTTTTTAAACTCCTAGAATTTATAGGTAGTTCAGCAAAGTCTCAGTTCATAAGATCAACACACAAAAATAAATTGCATTTCTGTATACTAATAATGAGCATGTATACACAGAAATTAAAAACAAAATATCATTTGCAATCACTCCAAATAAAATGAAATACTGACACAGGCACTTAACAAAACTTGAACAGGATCTGTAAGCTGAAAATAACAAAATGAAAGTAATTTGTAAAATAGCTAAATAATTGGAATGGAATAACATGCTCATGGAATAGAAGATTCAACATAGCAAAAATGTCAATTCTCCCTCCAAATGATTTGTAGGTTTAATGCAATTCCTATAAAAATATCTGCAAAGTTTCCTTGTAGACACGGAAAAGCTTATTCTAAAATTTATATGGATGGGTGCAGGCCCTACAATATGTAAAATGATCTTGACAAAGAAAAACAAAGTAGGGATAATCACTCTACCCAACATTAAAGCTTTAATATTAAATATTAAATACTAATTATTATTATAAATAATAAATATTAAATAATATGAAGGTTTTAATATATGCCTGCAATAATCAAGATTGTGGAATTGGCAGAGGGATAGGCACATAGCTCAACGGAACTGAATAAAGAACTCAGAATTGGATCCACACAAATGTGTCCAACTAATTTTTGACAAAGTTGTCAAAATATATCAATGGAGGAAGGATAAACTTTGTAACAAATGGTGCTAGAGGTATTGGACATTCACAGACAACAAATGACCCTTAACTTAAACTTCATACCTTATAAAAGTTCAAAATGGATCATGGACTTTAATGTAAAACATAAAACTACAAAACTGTTTTAAAAAGTTTTTTAAGTATAAGAAAATCTTCAGGGTCTAAAGCTAGACAATGATTTATTAAACTTGACACTAAAAATACAATTTATAAAAGGAAAAAATTGATAAGACTTCATCAAAATAAAAAACTTTTTATCTGCAAAGGACCCTATTAAGAGGATGAAACAACAAGCTACAGAGTGGGAGAAAATATTTGCAACCCACATATCCAGAAAAGGACAATACTTAGAGTATAGGAGTAATCCAAATTCAACAGTTTAAAAAATGCAATTAAATAATAGAAAAAAGACATAAACACACATTTCACTGAGGATGATATACAGATGGCAAATAAGTACATGAAAACATATTCAACATTATTAGTGATTAAAGAAATGTGAAAAAAATCAAAATGATACATCACTACACTACTATCAGCTTAGCTAAAATAAAAAATAGTGACAACATCAGATGCTGGCAAGGATGAGGAGAAACTGGATCACTCATACATTACTGGTGAGAATGTAGCCACTCTGAAAAACAGTTTGGTACATCTTCAACATGTTAAATATAGTTTCCATACCACCCACTGTTATATAAATGAATCAAAGATGTCCTCTGTATGTTAGCCCTATCTTGTTTATTTTTTCACAGCAAGCCAGGACTTATTAGCTCAAAAGCCCACCAGTACTAAGCTCAAATTTTCACACATTCTTTTGTTATAAATGTAGCTCAAATAAACAGATATTTACTCATTTAGAGCCTTCCTGCTTTGCATACTCCACAAAACTGCATCCAACACCTGTTAGCCAGAGATAAGACAAACCATAGGGCTAAAGACTCCAAGCCACTGTTGCCCTTCAGAGTCTCTGCTGCTCAGTGATATAACCTAGACACTTAAGCTTCCTCTTTGATCCCCCTTTCCCCCAGAAGTTCCCTGCCCTCCTCTCCTTAATAAAATAAAGAGGGGAAATTTGGACACAGAGACAAACATGCACAGAGGGAAGATGACATGAAGATGGTTATGTGATAACGTAGGCAAAGATTGGACTGATGGTAGCTGCAAGCCAAAGATTGCCAGCCACTACTAGTAGCTAGGAAATGACAAGGAAGTATTCTACCAAGACAGTTTCAGAGAGAGCTGACTTGATTTGGGACAGTTAGCCTCCAGAGCTGTACAGCAACAAATTCTTGTTGTTTTAAGCCACGTGGTTTTTGGTACTTTGTTATGACAGCCCTATCAAACTAATACACCATGGAATATTACTCAGCAATAAAGGCAATGAATTATTGATAAACACAACTTGGAGAATTATGCTAAATTTTTAAAAAGGCAAATCCCAAAAGGTGACCCACTGTATAATCCCATTCGTAGAACATTATGAAATGCCAAATACTAGAAATGGATGACAGGTTAGTGGTTGCCAGGGTTTAGGGATGGGGCTGTGGGGTGCACAGGAGGGTTGTGTGCATGGCTATAAAAGATCAACACAAAGGATCCTTGTGGAAATGTTCTGTATCTTGACTGGTGCTAAATATGTGAATCTACATGTGATAAAATTGTATAGAACTTACTACACACACAAGCACAAAGTAAAACGAGAAATCAGAATCAAATTAGAGATTTGTATATCAGTGTATCAGTATCTTGGTTGTGATATTATACTATTGTGTTGCAAAATGCTGCTATTTGGGGAGCTTCACAAAGTGTCAATGGGTCTGTCTAAATTATGTCTTACAACTGCATGTGAATCTATAATTACCTCAATAAAAATTTCAGCTAGAATCAAGCATCACTTGGCTGTTAAGAACAAACTTTAAAGGGCAAGGATGGCAGCAGGGAGAACAGTTAGGAAACTTTTGCATAAATCCAGGAATAAATGGATAACTGCTCCAACTAGGATGATAGCAGTAACGTAAAGGTAGAGAGAAGCAGTTGGATTCTGGATACATAGTGTTTTGAAAGTAGAACTAACAGAATTTTCTAACAGATGCATGTAGGATGTGAGAGAAAGAGAAGTGTCAAGGATGACGTAAAGGTGTTAATATGGTGAAGGCTGCAGGTGGAGAGGGTTTGGCAGTAGAGTTGGGGGGAAGGGATTAAGATAGTAAAGCTTGGGGACTGGATGAGATCATTAAGGGAATAATTCTTGCTTAGAGAAAAGAGAAAAACTAAGAACTGAGACTTCAAAGAAGGTTCTCAGATAAAAAAGTTACCTCAGAAAGTTACCCAATTACAAAAGTATGGAACATTGAAGCATGTGGATTTGTGGACTACTTGCAGTAAGGAGTCTGCAACCCACAGGCTGGGGATTATTAGGCTGGGATATCTTGGATAGGGCTATGGGCCTCAAGACTTGAGTCTATGTCCAAGGAACCCAGGAGGAAAACACCCTCCTTCCCCCACCCCCCAAGAAGTGACAAAACAAAACAAAATAGCAGGTCCAAAGTGGCTGCTTTCATATTCTGCAAAGGTATCCCTGAGTGGGCAGATATTTACTTTGTAAATATTGTGAAAAATGACTTCATTCTGCCATCTGATCTAATCTTTCCATTGGGAGCTTAGCTGCTTCCCCCAGATCCAGCCTGTCAGTCTCATGGTTGATATAGACTCCAGAAGATGTGGCCCTGGCTGCCACCCTCCTCATCATGCTTCTCACCCCATCTGTTGGCTGGTTCTTAATTCTCTGCACTGGCATTAGAATTTCCCTCTGGGAACCCAATTAGGGTGTGCTCACCAAGCAAAACTAATGTGCCCTCTGTATGACGTGTACAGAGCAATGTTCAACATGTTGGTTTTGGGGGACTCAAAGCAGCAAACTGACAGTGCTCCCATAACGCCTGTCAATCTTGGACGGGATCAGAGGAAGAGAAGAAAGGAGGGAGGAAGGGAGAGAGAATGGAAACACTTTGGGGCACAGCTGCCACCTACTACTGCTCCGCCATGCCTGGAAAAGCAATGAAAGCTGAAGGCAAGAGCTCAGTTTCCTAGCCCCCTGGTGAGGCAGTAATATCTCTAAGCCAATTAGTTACACAGAGGGTGGGAAGGTTGCTCAGTCTGGAGAAACCAAGCATGAAGAGGGCCGGATGGAGACAGGAGCTGTTTTCAGTTGTGAGGTGCATGGCTGTCACTGTTGGTGACATGAGAATAAAGCAGAAAACTGGTTTCTGTATTGTGGCTTCGAAGCTCAAACCTAGTGATGTCACTAAGTTATGGGAGGCAGAAGAAGTGGGCTTAGATGGGGACAAACATTTTGACAGCCAGAGCCTGCCTGCCCATCAACCTGTCTCCTTATCCCTGGTATAGGTGGTTGGGGCCCTACAGGGTGTATTCCACAATTGTAGGCATGGAGTATGAAGAAGAGGACAAGAATCATCTGGGACACTAGTCCAAGGTACAGATTTCCAAGTCCAACACAGGCTTCCAGAAACAGATTCTCTGTAGGAAGGCTTTGGGAAATCTGCATTTTACTAAGTGACCCCTTTGCTTCTGATCTGAAGCCTGTTCACACAGTGGTCTTTGGAAAACCAGAGGCCCCTTGCGACCTTTTCCAGCTCCAAGAGCCCAGGACTGTGCTCACTAACCCCAGTGCCAGCCAATGTAGCTTGAAGAGAAGTGAGTGCAGAAGTTACTTTGCAGAGCCAAGGAAAAGGGGATGAATGCCCCCAGGGAAAAGACTATTCCTGGAGGCTCCAGTCCTTCTGGTAAGGGAAGGTACAGTTAGGAGCACTGTGTCAGGAGTCACACACTGCCCCTGCCTTTGGTGACACTTTGAGCATGAATAACAGTTCACATATATTGAGAATCTATTATGTGTCAAATACTTTGCTAAGCATGAAGTAGGGATTGTTATTTTCCCATTTCATAGAAGAAAAGGCTGAGACTCAGAAAAGGGAAGCAACTTGCCCAAGATCACACAGCTCTTAACTACCATGCTAGGTCTGGGTTGCCTCACCTAAGTAACAAAGAGGTATTTTGAGAAAAGACTTTTGGAATCATTAAAACTAACAGAGCCACTCTCATGGTTGGATTCTCAAGCTAAGGCAGATTTGAACGTAGGTTTTAGGGATGGCCCAAGTTTTAGTAAACCACAAGTCCCACATGGTTAATTGCATGGGTATCCACCTCTGTGAAGTGGCTTTTCTGTCTTCCCTGAGTCCCACCACTTCCCTACTGTTTTCACATCAGGACCTACACTAATCCAGAAAGTGCCTTGAGAGAATTAGAAAAAGTTGTCCCTTTAATACATGCAACCCCATGGGCACAGGGCTTGGAAAGCACATTGAGACGTTAGGCAGATTAGAAAATGACGGCTCTTCTCGGTAGATGCAACCTTGAATCAGGTATATGACTTGGGGAGTGGAGAATGGACTGGATTATAGCCCCTCTGAACTCCCTTGGCCATACACTCTTGTACAGAGCCCAACATGCTCAATTTTCCAGAGCAAACCTTCTTACCACCCTGCCCAACACTTCTTCTGGTCTCTAGACCCAGAGGTTACCCAATCTCAGGGAGGTGAGAAACTAGGGAGTTCCTCCCTGAAGGACACCAAGCCTTTGGAGGAAGAAACTAGAGAAGGTCTTCTTGAGCTTCTTGGATATGTGGATTAATGTATTTTGTCAAATTTGGGAAGTGTTCAGCAATTAGCTCTTGAAATATTCTTTCTGCCCCTTTCTCCTCTCCTGGGACCTCCATTATGCATATGGTGGTACATTTGATGGCATTCCACAGGTCTCTGAGGCTCTGTTCATTTTTTTTCATTCTTATTTTTGTCCCTCAGACTGTAAAATCTTGATTGATCTAGCTTCAAGTTTATTGGTTCTTTCTTCTGCCTGCTCAAATCTGCTGTTAAGTAAGCCCTTTTATTGAATTTTTCATTTGTTATTGTACTTTTCAACTCCAGAATTTCTACTGTGCTATTTTTATAATATCTGTCTCTTTACTGATATTCTCTATTTGATAAGAAATTGTCATCACACCTTCATTTAGTTCTTTAAATGTGGTTTCCTTTAGTTCTTTGAACAGGTTTATAATTGTTTCTTTGAAGTCTTTGTCTGCTAAGCAAACATCTGGGTCCACTCAGAGACAGGTTCTACTGACTGCTATTTTTTCTTGTATAGGGCAATACTTTCCTGTTTCTTTGTATGTCTCATATTTTTTGTTGAAATCTGGACATTTTGGAATAAAATATTGTAGCAACTCTAGATACTAATCTCCCTTTGGGGCTTGTTGTTCATGTTGTTTGTTCATTTGTTTATTTGTTTGGTGATATGACTGGATTAATTCTGTGAAGTCTATTTCCCCTGCAGTGTGTAGCCCCAGATGTCCCTGCTAATATTTTTTCCCTCTTGTTTTTATTTTAATGACCAGTTTCCTAGGGGTTGCCTCTAGATCAGCATAGCTTGGTGGTTAGCCACTGACTGGTCAAAAGTTGTAAATAAGTTTCCAGGTCCAGTAGTTTTCACCCTTTACCACAGGATCTGTGTATGGCTTGGAGATTACTTTCTCTGTTAAGGGGGAAAGTATCCAAGGACTATTATTTTGAAAGTACTCTTTTCTAGCCAACCTGAGAAAGTACAGCCTTGAGCATGGAAGTCTTCCTGACCACTAGAGATGAGTGTGATTTTAGCAGGGTTTTCTTAGACTGTCTCTTTCCTGGATCTACCTGTTAAACTCTTGGCTGGTCTCCTTCTTTTGCTATTACCAAGCTGTTATCCTCCATTGCTAGACACTGATTTTTATAGTTTCAACAACACACCCTAGGGCATGAATTCCACCATTCTCTGAACCAAATGAAATCTCCTTCTTTGCTGGAGCCATATCTTCCAGTCTTTGCAGTTTGCCTCACCCCTTCTCCCAGGGGTGCCATGCCATGGCATGAGAGTTGTAGGAGAATTGGAGGACACTGTTCTTCACTTACTGCTCCACCCACCTCTTTCCAATGAAGTGAGTGCTGTGGGTTGAGGAAGCAGACAACACCACCTGGCGATTGCCACCACCCTGTGTAGATTTCTGCAGCCTGAAGATGGGGGAGATAGGAGAAATGGGAGAGATGGCAGGAAATGGGATCTGTTGTTTACCGACTTATACTGCCTTGCAAATATAGATCTTCAATACCAGAGAAATGGGGTAACACAAGTTGCCTACTTGGTTGCAGCTGTGGAATCTGTTCTGCCTGCCCAGAATAGTTCCTCCATACACAGAGCTGGAGGAGAGGCGGGTGCAGCCTCTAGCTCAGATGCTGTGGCCTGCCATTGTTCATACAAGTTTTGATCAAATTTGTTGAATAAATCCCTCCCACTTTTGTGTAAGCCATTTGGACAATCTCCAGAGACTTTTAAAGGTTTTCTTTGATAATTTTGACCAGTGTAACAAATATCTATCTGGAGGAGAAGGTTCTCTGAGCTCCTCACAGAGAAGGGATTGTATAAATGTCTTCTCTAAACCTGAGATCTTAAACTCATCCCTTCTTGTGCAATACACTCAAACCACACTGATTTCTTTGTGTTCCTTCAATATACCAAGATTTTTCCTGCCTTGGGGTCTTTGTACATTATATTCCCTCTGTCTAAAGTGTATCTTCACCAATTCATGAGGGTGGCTTTCCTCTCACTATTTGGGTCAAAACTCAAGTATCACCTCTACAGAGTGGTTTACCCTGACAACACAATTTAAAACATAACAAAACAAAACAAAAAAATCCCGGTCTGCTACATACTCCAGTCACTCTATCATATTATCTTATTTCCTTCATAGCACTTACTAATATCTGAACATAGAGACAATATAGCTTAGTGAGATAGTGCCAGACTACCTGGGTTTGATTCCTGGCTCTAACACTTTCTAGCTCTGTAACTTTGGACAAGTTCACTCACTCAGACAACCCCTCGGAGCTTCACTTTCCTCATCTGTAAAACAGGAATAATAATAGTGTCTGCCTCTTAGTGTCACTGTGAGGACTATGGATAAATTAATACATGTAAAGTGCTCAGTAAAGTGTCTGATGCACAGTAAGACTTCTCCCAGCATTAGCTATTGTGGTGCCAGCCTCCCAAATGGGCCTCCAATGATCCCTGTTTCCTGGTATTCACACTGGATTTGGTCTATGTTATAAGGCAAAAGTGATGAGCCCACTTCACCGTGGGCACTCTCACTCATTTGTGCTCTCTGTCTCACTTGGATCACTCACACTGGGGGAAGGAAGCTAGCTGCCATATCAAACAGCCCCATAGAGAAGTCCACGTGGTATGTCAAAAAATAGAGGCTTCTTTCAACCCCATAACTGAGCTTGCCAGCAAATTCTCCGCCCCTTGCTGACAGCTTGACTACAACCTCATAAAAGATCTGAGGCCAGACTATCCAGCTAAGCCGCTCCTGAATTCCTAACCCTCAGAAACTGCTTGATATAGTAAATATTTGTTGTTTTAAGCCAAGTTTCAGAGTAATTTGTTACGCAACAATAGATAACTATTGCAGCTGCTAAATTATCTTGTTGGTTTACATGATTATTATCAGCCCTCTTTTCTCTGCTCTATTCCTTGACCCTTTAGGGAACTGCTGAGCTTAGAGTGAGCACAAACATTTTTATGGGGAGAGTATGTTTCAAAATTTGACTAGACGACTTGATTAGGGCTTACTTGATTGTTACTGTACTATTTCTGATGTCAAGGAAAAAACGCTGGGCTAGGAATGACAATTATTTTCACTGGACACCTAAGTGATCTTGGATAAGTCATTTCACACCTCTGAACATTCTCACATCTCAAATAGAGAAAATAATAACACTATACTTGTAAAGGTAGTTGTAAAGATGAAATGAAATAATAGAGGGTAAACCCAGTGAGAGAACAAACAATGTCAGGACAACTTCATCAAATTCCCTCTAACAATTGCTTTGTGTTGTCCACAGCTATGTGTGAAAACATCTTCTGAATTAAAACATACATATTATTATTAATATCTACCTTGGTATGTGGAATTAAAAGACTCTGAGGTAGTTATACTATACCCGAGTGTTTTTCATTCAGTCCCCAATTTGGCAGTTCTACAAGTAGCAATCATCCTACCAAAGCAAATATTTTTTTTCCTAATAAACCAAGGTATCAGTCTCTTTCAATGGTTGTAATTTTCCCCCATTGTATTAATTTACCCCACTTTTGGTTTGAGTATGCAATTCCTTTTTGCCACAAACAGCTCAGTATTGAAATGTTGCCTTCACTATTTGAGCAGTTTTCTCTTTAAGCCAGTAACTGCCCATAACTTGGAATTGACACTTTTTCTTAGTGCCCTGGTTGCTACGTTCCCAGGCTTGTTGCATGACACTGTTCCTATGAAAGTACTCTCTTTAGAGACTGAATAACCTACTCATAGCCACACAGTAAAAAAAAAAAAAAAAAAAAAAAAAAAAAAAAAAAAAAAAGTTTATATAGCTACATAAAGAAATGAGGAGTCTTCAAATGTACTGCTATTAAGTGATCTCCAGGATCTACTGTTAGGTTATAAAAACAAAGTGCAGAATAATGTATACAGTATGATAGCTTTAATGTGATAAAGAGAGAGAATAGGAATGTGTATTTATGTCCATATTTTAAAACAATACTGGAAGAATAAACCAAAAATAATAAAAATGGCAACTTATGAGGAGGGAGAGACCAGGGTGAAAAAAACAAGAAAGGAAGCTAAACCTGTGTAAATGTAATGTGTTTTGTATATTTGTCTTTGGAACCATAATGCTGTTTTATAAATTATTAAAAAGTGAAATAAAATGACAAAGCAATCACTAAAAATCAAAACACAAAATGAAACTGATGAATTTAACTTATATTGAGATGGTCACATAACCTTAATCACACAGAAAGGAATTATTTCAAGTGATTGTAAAACATAGTACTTTAACTATACATCCATAGTGGGATATACCTTAGGAACAAAAGCAGCTACAAATAAATCTTAAAGCATTTTCAGTAACCATATGGTTAGTAATAACATTGGTAAGGTTATGAAACCATATGTCTTATTCAGTTCAGGTTGCTATAATAAAAACACCATAAGCTAGGTGGCTTATAAACACCAGATATTTATTTCTCACAGTTCTGGAGACTGGAAGTCCATGATCAGAGTACCAGCATGGTTGGGTTCCAGTGAGAGCCCTCTTCTGTCTAGTAGACAGCTGCCTTCTCACTGTATCTTCACATGGCAGAACAAGAGTTAGCTGGCCTCTTCTTAAAAGGGCACTAATTCCATTTGGGAAGTCTCTACCTTCAACATCTAATTATCTCCCAAAGGCTCCATCTCCAAACACCAACACATTGGGATTAGTGTTTTAACATATGAATTTAGCGAGGGGGACCACAAACATTCAGTCCATACATAGCACCATAATAAATATTTTAGAATAAAGCAAATTAAGGTTTTCAGCACATGGGAAAAGAGATATGAATATAAAATGAAATAAAATAAATAAAAACCTTATAATCCTATACTTTAATTTGAAATGTTAGTATGAACTCATGATGTAATTCTTCTTAACAAATATTTATTTAATAGCTCTGATCATAGAAAACTCTTAGAAAATATAACCATAGTAGCAAACTAACTGCTACAGCATTCAGACTGTGGTCTCTAAACACTATTTCCTGTTAAATAGTATTTCATTGAAGAAATAGCTCATACTGAGTCTGTGGCAGGAAATATACATGATGAACCCCGAATTATAATGGGTGATTCTACATATCATGCAAATATTGCTCTATATATCAAGAACGATAACTCAAAGCTTTGTTTCTGTCATGCCAGAAAGCAAGAAAACTAACAAATGCTATTTAGGTTTTGTCAAAAAGGACACAGAAGCCAGCCTGAATGGTTTTCAGTGGAAGATAGAACAATTTGATCATTAAAAAGAACAATAACTGCAATCATTGTAACATATAAAAATGTTTAGATATATGAACTCATGATTATATTAAAACAATGTAAAGGAGGCAGGTGCAGTGGTGCATGCCTGTAGTCGCAGCAACTCAGGAAATTGAGGTGGAAGGATCGCTTGAGCCCAGGAGCTCAAGGCTGCAGTGAGCTATGATCGTGCCACTACAGTCCATCCCAGGTCCAGAGCGAGAACCTGTCTCTTAAAAAATAAAAATAAAAAAATTAGCCAGGCATGGTGATGTGCGCTGCTAGTATTAGTTACTTGGGACGCTGAAACAGAAGGATGGCTTGAGCCCAGGAGTTTGAGGCTGTAGTGAGCTATGATTGCACCATTGCACTCCAGCCTGAGCGACAGAACAAAACCCTATTTCTAAAATAAATAAAATACAATTAAATAAAAAAACAAACCAGAACACATTTATTTGGTCAGCTTTGGGAGATGCTAGGGAGCCAACTCCTTCTTATTAACACAAATGAAATATATAAGGGATTTCCACAACTCAATAGCAAATATATATATCTCCAATTTAAAAAATGGAAAAGGACTTCAACAGACATTCCTCCAAAGACAACATACAAATGACTAGCAGGTATATGAAAATGTGCTCAATATCACTCATCATCAAGGAAGTGCAAATTAAAGCCACAATGAGATATTACCTCACACCTGTTAAGATGATTATTACAAAAAGACAAAAGATAACAAGTGTTGGTGAGGATGTAGAGAAAAGGGAACCCTCGTACGCTATTGGTGAAAATGTAAATTAGTACAGCCATTTTGAAAAATAATGAGGCAGTTCCTCCAAAAATTAAAAATATAACTACCATGTGATCCAGGAATTTCTCTTCTGGATATACATCCCAAAGAAATAAAAAAAGTATTTCAAAGAGATATTTGCTCTTTCATGTTTATTGCAGCATTATTCAGAATAGCCAAGATGTGGAAATAACCTAAATGTCTACCAACAGATAAATGGATAAAGAAAATGTGATGTATATGCAATGGGATATTATTCAGCCTTTAAAAGGAAGGAAATCCTGCCATTTGTGACAACATGAATAAACTTGGAGGACATTACATTAAGTGAAATAAGCCAAACACAGAAGAACAAATACTGCATGATCTCACTTATATGTGGGCTCTAAAATTGTCAAACTCATAAAAGCACAGAGTAGAATGGGGTTGCCAGAGGTTTAGAGAAAGGGGAATAGAGTGGTATAGAGAAAGGGAATTGTTGGTCAAAGGGTGCAGTGTCCGTTATGCAAGACAAATTGGTCCTGGAGATCTAATTTACAACATGGCGTCTATAGTTAACAATACTGTATTGCACACAGTACTTGAAATTTGCTAAGAGGGTGGATCCTAAATATTCTGAACATTAAAATAGTGGTAACTATGTTAGGTAATAGGTATGTTAACTACCTTGATTGTAATGATCATATCACAGTGTATAAATATATCAAAACACTAAGTTGTACACACTAAATGTATATATTTTCTATATTTTATTATACTTTAAGTTCTGGAGTACATGTGCAGAATGTGCAGGTTTGTTACATAGGTATACACGTGCCATTGTGGTTTGCTGCACCTATCAACCCGTAATCTATATTAGGTATTTCTCCTAATGCTATCCTTCCCCTAGGCCCTCACCTCCTGACAGGCCCCGGTGTGTGATGTCCCCCTCCTTGTGTCCATGTGTTCTCATTGTTCAACTCCCACTGTTAGAATTACCTAAGATTATAAGCAGCCTTCATGAATATGTTTCAGTGAACAATTGCAAACATACTTGAAGCAAATGAAAAATAGAGACTCAGGGAAGGGAGCATGTCTCAACAAAGAAATGGAACATGTAAAGAAGAAAAAAATGAAAATTTTAGAGCTGAAATACACTATAACACTATTTTAAAATTCATTGCACAGACTCAACAGCAGAATGGAGAGGACAGAGGAAAAAATCAGTAAAGTGGAAAATATAACAATGGAAATTAACCAATAGAGAGAAAATACAGCCTGAAAATGATGAATAGAGCCACCAAAACCTGTAGAACTATAATAAACAACATGATATACATGTCACTGGAGTCCTATAAAAAAGAGGAAAAAAGGAAAGGGCTGGAAAAGTACTATAAGAAATAATAGCTGAAATTCTTCACATTTGTTACAAGACACAAACCTACATATTTAAGAGCCTAGGCAAACCCCAAGCAGTGTACACCCCAAGAAATCTACACTAAGACACAGCATAGTCAAATTTCTGAAAACTAAAAAAGAAATAAGAAAAATTTTGAGAGCAATGAGAGAGAAATGACACATTATCCATGGGAGAAAAACTATTCAAATCAGATCAGATTTCTCGTCAGAAAATAGAGAGGCCAAAAGAAAATGGTAAAACATTTTCAATAACTAAAACAAAATAACTGTCAGCTCAGAATTCTATATCCAGAAAAAATATCCTTTAAGAATGAAGGGGAAATCAAGATATTTTCAGATGAAGAAAAATTAAGAAAATTTGTGACCAGCAGAACTACCCTCTAAGAATGGGTCTGTTCAGCGCAAAGAAACTAAAAATCTTGAAAAAAAAGTGGAAGAATTGACGGCTAGACTAATTAATGCAGAGAAGGTCATAAACGAAATGAAAGAGATGAAAACCATGACACGAGAAATACGTGACAAATGCACAAGCTTCAGTAACCGACTCGATCAACTGGAAGAAAGAGTATCAGCGATTGAGGATCAAATGAATGAAATGAAGCGAGAAGAGAAACCAAAAGAAAAAAGAAGAAAAAGAAATGAACAAAGCCTGCAAGAAGTATGGGATTATGTAAAAAGACCAAATCTCCGTCTGATTGGGGTGCCTGAAAGTGAGGGGGAAAATGGAACCAAGTTGGAAAACACTCTTCAGGATATCATCCAGGAGAACTTCCCCAACCTAGTAGGGCAGGCCAACATTCAAATCCAGGAAATACAGAGAACGCCACAAAGATACTCCTCGAGAAGAGCAACTCCAAGACACATAATTGCCAGATTCACCAAAGTTGAAATGAAGGAAAAAATCTTAAGGGCAGCAAGAGAGAAAGGTCGGGTTACCCACAAAGGGAAGCCCATCAGACTAACAGCAGATCTCTCGGCAGAAACTCTACAAGCCAGAAGAGAGTGGGGGCCAATATTCAACATTCTTAAAGAAAAGAATTTTAAACCCAGAATTTCATATCCAGCCAAACTAAGTTTCATAAGTGAAGGAGAAATAAAATCCTTTACAGATAAGCAAATGCTTAGAGATTTTGTCACCACTAGGCCTGCCTTACAAGAGACCCTGAAGGAAGCACTCAACATGGAAAGGAACAACCGGTACCAGCCATTGCAAAAACATGCCAAAATGTAAAGACCATCGAGGCTAGGAAGAAACTGCATCAACTAACGAGCAAAATAACCAGTTAATATCATAATGGCAGGATCAAGTTCACACATAACAATCTTAACCTTAAATGTAAATGGACTAAATGCTCCAATGAAAAGACACAGACTGGCAAACTGGATAAAGAGTCAAGACCCATCAGTCTGCTGTATTCAGGAGACCCATCTCACACGCAGAGACATACATAGGCTCAAAATAAAGGGTTGGAGGAAGATTTACCAAGCAAATGGAGAACAAAAAAAAGCAGGGGTTGCAATCCTAGTCTCTGATAAAACAGACTTTAAACCATCAAAGATCAAAAGAGACAAAGAAGGCCATTACATAATGGTCAAGGGATCAATTCAACAGGAAGAGCTAACTATCCTAAATATATATGCACCCAATACAGGAGCACCCAGATTCATAAAGCAAGTCCTTAGAGACTTACAAAGAGACTTAGACTCCCATACAATAATAATGGGAGACTTCAACACTCCACTGTCAACATTAGACAGATCAACGAGACAGAAAGTTAACAAGGATGTCCAGGAATTGAACTCATCTCTGCAGCAAGCAGACCTAATAGACATCTATAGAACTCTCCACCCCAAATCAACAGAATATACATTCTTCTCAGCACCACATCGTACTTATTCCAAAATTGACCACGTAATTGGAAGTAAAGCACTCCTCAGCAAATGTACAAGAACAGAAATTATAACAAACTGTCTCTCAGACCACAGTGCAATCAAACTAGAACTCAGGACTAAGAAACTCAATCAAAACCACTCAACTACATGGAAACTGAACAACCTGCTCCTGAATGACTACTGGGTACATAACGAAATGAAGGCAGAAATAAAGATGTTCTTTGAAACCAATGAGAACAAAGATACAACATACCAGAATCTCTGGGACACATTTAAAGCAGTGTGTAGAGGGAAATTTATAGCACTAAATGCCCACAAGAGAAAGCAGGAAAGATCTAAAATTGACACTCTAACATCGCAATTAAAAGAATTAGAGAAGCAAGAGCAAACACATTCGAAAGCTAGCAGAAGGCTAGAAATAACTAAGATCAGAGCAGAACTGAAGGAGATAGAGACACAAAAAACCCTCCAAAAAATCAATGAATCCAGGAGTTGGTTTTTTGAAAAGATCAACAAAATTGACAGACCACTAGCAAGACTAATAAAGAAGAAAAGAGAGAAGAATCAAATCGACGCAATTAAAAATGATAAAGGGGATATCACCACCGACCCCACAGAAATACAAACTACCATCAGAGAATACTATAAACACCTCTACGCAAATAAACTGGAAAATCTAGAAGAAATGGATAATTTCCTGGACACTTACACTCTTCCAAGACTAAACCAGGAAGAAGTTGAATCCCTGAATAGACCAATAGCAGGCTCTGAAATTGAGGCAACAATTAATAGCCTACCAACCAAAAAAAGTCCAGGACCAGATGGATTCACAGCTGAATTCTACCAGAGGTACAAGGAGGAGTTGGTACCATTCCTTCTGAAACTATTCCAATCAATAGAAAAAGAGGGAATCCTCCCTAACTCATTTTATGAGGCCAACATCATCCTGATACCAAAGCCTGGCAGAGATACAACAAAAAAAGAGAATTTTAGACCAATATCCCTGATGAACATCGATGCAAAAATCCTCAATAAAATACTGGCAAACCGGATTCAACAACACATCAAAAAGCTTATCCACCATGATCAAGTGGGCTTCATCCCTGGGATGCAAGGCTGGTTCAACATTCGCAAATCAATAAACATAATCCAGCATATAAACAGAACCAAAGACAAGAACCACATGATTATCTCAATAGATGCAGAAAAGGCTTTTGACAAAATTCAACAGCCCTTCATGCTAAAAACGCTCAATAAATTCGGTATTGATGGAACGTACCTCAAAATAATAAGAGCTATTTATGACAAACCCACAGCCAATATCATACTGAATGGGCAAAAACTGGAAAAATTCCCTTTGAAAACTGGCACAAGACAGGGATGCCCTCTCTCACCACTCCTATTCAACATAGTGTTGGAAGTTCTGGCTAGGGCAATTAGGCAAGAGAAAGAAATCAGGGGTATTCAGTTAGGAAAAGAAGAAGTCAAATTGTCCCTGTTTGCAGATGACATGATTGTATATTTAGAAAACCCCATTGTCTCAGCCCAAAATCTCCTTAAGCTGATAAGCAACTTCAGCAAAGTCTCAGGATACAAAATTAATGTGCAAAAATCACAAGCATTCTTATACACCAATAACAGACAAACACAGAGCCAAATCATGAATGAACTTCCATTCACAATTGCTTCAAAGAGAATCAAATACCTAGGAATCCAACTTACAAGGGATGTAAAGGACCTCTTCAAGGAGAACTACAAACCACTGCTCACTGAAATAAAAGAGGACACAAACAAATGGAAGAACATACCATGCTCATGGATAGGAAGAATCAATATCGTGAAAATGGCCATACTGCCCAAGGTAATTTATAGATTCAATGCCATCCCCATCAAGCTACCAATGAGTTTCTTCACAGAATTGGAAAAAACTGCTTTAAAGTTCATATGGAACCAAAAAAGAGCCCGCATCTCCAAGACAATCCTAAGTCAAAAGAACAAAGCTGGAGGCATCACGCTACCTGACTTCAAACTATACTACAAGGCTACAGTAACCAAAACAGCATGGTACTGGTACCAAAACAGAGATATAGACCAATGGAACAGAACAGAGTCCTCAGAAATAATACCACACATCTACAGCCATCTGATCTTTGACAAACCTGAGAAAAACAAGAAATGGGGAAAGGATTCCCTATTTAATAAATGGTGCTGGGAAAATTGGCTAGCCATAAGTAGAAAGCTGAAACTGGATCCTTTCCTTACTCCTTATACGAAAATTAATTCAAGATGGATTAGAGACTTAAATGTTAGACCTAATACCATAAAAATCCTAGAGGAAAACCTAGGTAGTACCATTCAGGACATAGGCATGGGCAAAGACTTCATGTCTAAAACACCAAAAGCAACGGCAGCAAAAGCCAAAATTGACAAATGGGATCTCATTAAACTAAAGAGCTTCTGCACAGCAAAAGAAACTACCATCAGAGTGAACAGGCAACCTACAGAATGGGAGAAAATTTTTGCAATCTACTCATCTGACAAAGGGCTAATATCCAGAACCTACAAAGAACTCCAACAAATTTACAAGAAAAAAACAAACAACCCCATCAAAAAGTGGGCAAAGGATATGAACAGACATTTCTCAAAAGAGGACATTCATACAGCCAACAGACATATGAAAAAATGCTCATCATCACTGGCCATCAGAGAAATGCAAATCAAAACCACAATGAGATACCATCTCACACCAGTTAGAATGGCGATCATTCAAAAGTCAGGAAACAACAGGTGCTGGAGAGGATGTGGAGAAATAGGAACACTTTTACACTGTTGGTGGGATTGTAAACTAGTTCAACCATTATGGAAAACAGTATGGCGATTCCTCAAGGATCTAGAACTAGATGTACCATATGACCCAGCCATCCCATTACTGGGGATATACCCAAAGGATTATAAATTATGCTGCTATAAAGACACATGCACACGTATGTTTATTGCAGCACTATTCACAATAGCAAAGACTTGGAATCAACCCAAATGTCCATCAGTGACAGATTGGATTAAGAAAATGTGGCACATATACACCATGGAATACTATGCAGCCATAAAAAAGGATGAGTTTGCGTCCTTTGTAGGGACATGGATGCAGCTGGAAACCATCATTCTTAGCAAACTATCACAAGAACAGAAAACCAAACACCGCATGTTCTCACTCATAGGTGGGAACTGAACAACGAGATCACTTGGACTCAGGAAGGGGAACATCACACACCGGGGCCTATCATGGGGAGGGGGGAGGGGGGAGGGATTGCATTGGGAGTTATACCTGATGTAAATGACGAGTTGATGGGTGCAGCAGACTAACATGGCACAAGTATACATATGTAACAAACCTGCATGTTATGCACATGTACCCTACAACTTAAAGTATAATAATAAAAAATAAATTAAAAAAAAAAAAAAAAAAAAAAGAATGGGTCTGTAAACAGAAAGGAAATGACAAAAAAGAAATCTTGGGACATCAGGAAGGAAGAAAGATCATAAAATTTTTAAAAAATGAGTGAAGACAAGAACTTTTCATTCTTCTCTTGAGTTTTTAAATTATATGTGATATGTGGAGGTAAAATTATAACACTGTTATGGTTCTAAATATATGTAAAAAATATTTAAGACAATTATATCATAAATGGGGAAGGACTCAGGAACGTAAAAGGAGGTAGGGTTTCTACACTTTACCTGAACCCATAAAATAATAACACTTATGGATTATGATTATATTGTTTACCTTTGGTATCTGTGATTCCACATTTGTAGATTCAACAAACTACAGATAAAAAATATTTGATAAAAAAGACAGTTGTATCTGTACTTACATGTACAGATTTTTTTCTTGTCATTATTCCCTAAACAATACAGTATAACAACTATTTACATGACATTTACATTGTATTAGGTGTTACGAGTAATCTAGAGATGCTTTAAAGTATATGGGAGGATGTGCATAAGTGATATGCAAATACTACACCATTGTGTATCAGGGACTTGAGCATCCATGAATTTTGGTATTTGAGGGGGATCCTGGAACAAACCCCGCATAGATACTGAGGGATGGCTGTATGTATTTCCAGTAAATTCTCATTATTCAAAGTAGTTATAGTCTATAAAGTTGCCTTAAACCCTAAATTCGTAAATACTGAAACACTGCTCCTACTACAATAAATTTTACTACATATTTATAATATAGTACAGTATTCCTCATATTACTAGATACAATTTGCTGAAAATTTTAAGACTTTTGCATTTATGTTCAGGACAGATATTGATCTACAATTATCCTTTTAAAATAATGTCTTTTGTCATATTATAATTAAAACTTATGCTTGCCTTATAAAACAAGTTGCTAAATGTACCCTGTTTTTCTTCCCTCAGAAGCAGTTTGTGTGAGATATTCTCCTTAAATATTTAGAAGAATTCACCAATCTTGTCATCTGGACTGGCTGTTTTATTTCCTGTGGCATGGTTTTTAATCATGGTTTTGTATTTCTTTAGTATAATAGATACAGGGCTCTTCACATTTTCAGTTGTTCTAGTGTTGGTTTTGGTAAAAATTTTAAATGAGTTTGTCTGCTTTATCCAAAGTTTAAAGTTTTTGGCATAAAGTTCTTCATAATAACTTACTATCATTTTAGTATCTGTAGGATATTAAATGAAATTCATGAAATTGGTACATTCTGGTTTTTCTCTTTTATTTGCTTGATCAGTCTTGCCACAGAATCTATCAATTCTTTATCTTCTTGAGTTAGACATGTAGATTGTTGACTTTTTTTTTTGAGACAGAGTCTTGCTCTGTTGCCCAGGCTGGAGTGCAGTGGTGCAATCTTGGCTCACTGCAACCCAGCCTCCATCTCCTGGGTTCAAGCGCTTCTCCTGCCTCAGCCTCCTGAGGATTTTAAAATCTTTCTTCTTTAAATATATACTATATATTTTACATTTGTATATTTAACTATATATTTCTCTGTAAATACTGCTTTAATAACATGCATTTTAATATTAATTTTGTTTAGATATAGTTACAGTTGGTAAAATGAACAGATCTTAAGTGTGCAGGTTGATCAGAGTTTTAACAAATGAACACACCTGTGTAATTAAAACCAATATAAAGGCACAGAATATTGCTAGCAGTTTAGAAAGCTCCCTATGCCACTTTCAAGTTAACTATCCCCCTTTCACCTAGAGGCAGCCACTATTATGAGTGTTATTTAATCATGTAAATGTATCACACTTTACTTATGCATTCTCCTTTTGATGCACAAATTGTTACCAATGTTTTGCTATTCTGAACAAAGCTGCAATGAGCATGTTTATTTAAGACTTTTTCTAGATATATGGTCTTTATTTCTTTTAATAATTATCTAGGAGTAGAATTGTTGGATTATAAGGCAGATATATGTGATGGTTAATTTTATGCATCGACTTGGCTAGATCACAAACTGCCCAGATATTTGACTAAACATTATTTCTGGGCATGTATATGAAAGTATTTCCAGATTACATTAGCATTTGAATCAGTAGCTTGAGTAAAAAAGATCCACTCTCACCAGTGCGGGCTGGTATCATCCAGTCAATTAGGGCCCAAATAGAACATAAAGGCAGAAGAGTGAATTCCCTCTTCTCTCTCTTCTGGAACTAGGACATCCATTTCTCCTACCCTGGGACATTAGAGCTGCTAGTTTTCAGGCTTTGGGACTCTGGACTTTACACCAGCAGACCCCTTCTTCACTCCCACCCCCAACTATTCTCAGGCCTTCAGCCTCAGACTAAATTACATCACCTACTTTCCTAATTCTACAGTTTGCAGATGGCAGATTGTGGGGCTTTGTTAGCCTCCACAATCGCATAAGCCAATTCTCATAATGTATCTATACACGTCCTATTGGTTCTGTTTCTCTGAAGAACCCTAACACATAGTATATGTTTGGAGTTATAAGAGTTTTGAAATGTGGTTATACCATTTTCCACTTCTACCAGCAGTGTACAAGAGATTCAGATGCTCTTCAACCTCTGCAACATCTGATATTGAAAATCGTCCTAACTGTAACCATTTTGGTGTGTGTGTAGTAGTAGTACATCGCTATGGCTTTAACTCAATGACTAATGTTGTTGAGCATCTTTACTGGCCATTGGTAGATACTCTTCTGTGAAATGTCTAAGTATTAAGTCCATTTGTATTGGGTTGCTTATTTTTATCATTGAGTTGTAAGAGTTCTTTACATGTTCTGTGTGTGAGTCGTTTGTCAGTTATATGTTTTGCAAATATATTTTTCAGTACAATGGCTTGTCTTCTCATTTTCTTAAGGTTGTTTTTTGATGAGTAGATATTTTTGTTTTTTGTGAAATACAGATATTTTTTATTTCATCATTTTTTCCTTTTATCATTTCTCTTATGCATTTTAGTGTATAATACTCTTGTATTTACTTATTTCTAAGACAGACTTGATTTTTTGTAAAAATTATTTTTAATTGGCACATAATAATTGAGCATATTTATGGAGTACAGTGTGATATTTCAATACCTGTATACAATGTGTAATGATCAAATCAGGGTAATTAGCATATTTATAATTTCAAATGTTTATTTATCATTTCTTTATATTGGGAACATTCAAAATCCTCTCTGCTAACTCTTTGAAAACAGAATAAATTACTGCTAACTTAGTCACCTTACAGTTCTATAGAACACCAGAACATATTCCTCCTATCTAGCTTTAATTTTGTATCCATTAACCAATCTTTGGCTATCCCTTTCCCTCCACTCTTCCCAACCTCTAGTTATCACTATTCTACTCTACTTTTATGAGATCAACTTAAGTGCCTTATATATTTTTAAAAAACTTTGCCTAGCCTCCAGTTCATAAAGATAATCTCTTACGACTTCTAAGAGTTTTAAAGTTTTAGTTTTTATATTTATGATCCATTTTGAGTTCATTTTTGTATATGGTATAAGGTACGAAACAAGGTTCATTTCCTTCAATATTGATATTTAGTTGTTTTGATGCCTTGGTGTCATTGTCAAAAATCATTTGGTAATATGTGAGTTGGTCTATTTCCTGACTTTATTTCTGTTCCATGGATTTATTTTCATATGTGAATACCATATTATCTTGATTACCATAGCTTTATTTTAGATATTAAAATCAGTGTAAATACTCCTACTTTAATCTTTTTCTCAAGAATATTTTCGCCCATTCTAGCCAAGATGCATGGCCATAGAAATTTCAGAAATATCCTGACAATTTATATGAAAAAAATCCAGCTGGAATTTTTAACAGAATCCTGTTGAAAGCAAGAATTAATGTGTGATAACTTCAGCTCTTAAAATATTGAGTCTTCTAAGCCATGAACACTTTATATGAAAACATTCCCTAGTTTATTTAGGTCTTTAATGTTTTGAGTGTTCTGTGTAGAGAGCCTACATATTTTTTAATAAATATGAATATTGTATTTTGAGTTTTTGTAAATTTTTAAATTTCATATTCCAATTATTTGTTGCTTGCATATACAAATACAATTGGTTTTTATATATTGACCTTTTGTCTTATAAATTTTTAATTTTTTGAATATTTCTTAGGGTTTATATGTAAATAATCATGTTGGGTATGAAAAAAAGAAAACTAGTTCAACTTTTCTCCTTTTCAATATTTGTGCCCTTTATTTCTTTTACCATATTGCACTTACCAGGGCCTCTAGTACCATGTTGAATACAAATAGTGAAAGCAGACATTTTTGTCTTGTTTCTAACCTTGACGGAAAGCATTTAATATTTCACAATTAAATGTTATATTAGCTGTTGGTTTTTCTAGATACCCTTTTCAGGTTGATGAAGTTCCCTAATTTGCTGAATTTTTTCTTTTCATTCTGAATTGATATTGAATTTTGTAAGATTTTCCTGCCTTTGCTATGATCATATGGTTTTTAAAAATCTTTGTTCTCTTAATATTATTAAGTTGATAGATTTTTGAACATTAAATAGAACTTTGATTCTTGAAATAAACACTAGTTGTTCATAATGTATTATTCCTTTATATTATATATATGTATAATATTATATTTATTTATTTATTTATTTATTTATTTATTTATTTATTTATTTTTCTGAGACGGAGTTTTGCTTTTGCTCCGTCACCCAAGCTGGAGTGCATTGGCGTGATCTCGCTCCCTGCAACTTCCGCCTCCAGGGTTCAAGCAATTCTCCTGCCTCAGTCTCCTGAGTAACTAGGATTACAGGCACCCGTCACCCCACCCGGCTAATTTTTGTACTTTTAGTAGAGACGGGGTTTCACCATGTTGGCCAGGCTGGTCTCGAATTCCTGACCTCGTGATCCACCGGCTTTGGCCTCCCAAAGTGCTAGGATTATAGGTGTGAGCAACTGCGCCCAGCCTGAATTGCCAATATTTTTAACAGATTTTTGCATGTATGTTCATGAGGGATGTTAGTTTGTAATTTGCTTTTTTTGTAATGTTCTTTTCAGGTCAAAGCTGGGGGTACATAATTTGTGGAACCCAGTGCAAATGAAATGGAGGGCCCCTTGTTCATAAAGCTTTTTAAAAGTGTTAAAGGTACTAAAATATCAACATTTTTCCTTAAAATATTTTATTATATATAAAATGTAATATAGATAACAATGATACATGTATGTTTCTTACAGAAACTTCAACCCTGCTTTTAAAACTTCCTAATTGATTTAGTCAGGCCCACTCAGATTGTCCAGGATAATATCCCTTACTTAAAATTCAGTGGATCAGGGGCTTTAATTGCACATGCAATGATACATGATACCTGAATGATACATAAACATATAAATTGCGAAAATGGTGTCAAAATTTTATGTAATTTGTAATTATATAAATTTTATATAATACAACGAATAATATTTTATTAACGTGATATTTTGATTTTTCTGGCTCACTTTTGTGAAAATTATTTATTAGATCCTCAAAATTTTTAATTTTAGTAACTGCATTTTTTTTTTTTTTTGAGACGGAATCTCACTGTGTCACCCAGGCTGGAGTGCAGTGGCATGACCACGGCTGACTGCAAGCTCCGCCTCCCAGGTTCACGCCATTCTCCTGCCTCAGCCTCCCGAGTAGTTGGGACTACAAGCGCCTGCCACCACACCTGGCTAATTTTTTGTATTTTTAGTAGAGATGCAGTTTCACCATAGCCAGGATGGTCTTGATCCCCTGACCTTGTGATCCACCCGCCTCAGCCTCCCAACATGCTGGGATTACAGGTGTGAGCCACTGCACCCGGCAAGTAACCTCATTTTTAATTGACATAATGAAAGCAACATGCATTTTTAGGTTGTGATAACAATGGAATAAATTTCCAAAAAATTGTATTACAATTAGAGCTGATGATTCTTGAAGAACAATTTCTCCAAAAAAAAAAAAAAAAAAAAAAAAAAACCCAAAAAACTCTTCATACAAATGCAGTTTTCTGTAAGTGTGATTTAATTTAATTATTTTATTTATTTATTTTTGAGACAGAGTCTTGCTGTTTTGCCCAGGCTGGAGGGCTCACCATATGTCTGCCTCCCAGGTTCAAGTGATTCTCCTGCCTCAGCCTCCCTAGTAGCTGGGATTATAGACATGCACCACCATGCCCAGCTAATTTTTGTATTTTTAGTAGCGATGGGGTTTTACCATGTTGGTCAGGCTGGTCTCGAACTCCTGGCCTCATGTGATTCACCTGCCTTGGCCTCCCAAAGTGCTGAGATTACAGGCAAGAGCCACCGCACCCAACTATTAATTTTAAATGTATATTTATATGACGGTGTGTTAAGCAGAATTCTTAAAATGGCCCCTAAAATGTCATACCCTAATCTCTGGAACCTGTATAGATATATTAATATATGATGAGATACTTCTCATGATTGTGTTACACAGCATGGTTGACCTCAAAAAAGGAAGATTATTCAGGTGAGCCTAGTCAAATCACATGAGCACTTTTAAATGCAGATTTTTCTCCAGCTAGTAGCAAAAGGGAAATCAAAGGGATTTAAAGCATATGGGGGAGTCACATGAGGGATCCTGATGCCAGCTGTGATAGTTTCTCTACTGTAAAGTTGATTTTTTTCCTCGTTTGGGGAGAAGTCACTAAGTCTTACCCAAACTCAAGGAGTGGTGGTGGTGATAATAATTACATGTCATCTCCAGGAGGGGAGAATCTTTAGAAATTTCTGATAAATTTCTGATAAACATGGAATTATTTTGTAAGAAAATGTCTTATTTCCCTCATTTATTTATTTATTCAATCATTTATTTATACTACTAAGGATTCAAATATTTTTATTTTGTACTTTGGGTAATAATCCAGTAGTACATGATTTACTTTGTTGTTCAGATTTTTCCATCTTTGCTCATTGGGAGCTCTTTCACATTGCCTTCTGTGTCACTTTGACATGCCCTAACTTTTTTCAGAAAAACTATTTCCTTATTTTATGGTAGTACAAGATGCTTCGGACTCACCTTGTATTTCCTCTGAATCATTTTCTCTAAATAGTGAATTAAGCCCATTCACATTTATTAATATCACTGATATGTTTAATTTCAACTCTGTCATACTATTTTATTCTATTACTGTGTGTGTCAGTCAGGTTGAATCAGAGAAGTAGAACATGTAGGGTGTACGTTTGTTACATGAATTGGCTTATGCAATTGTAGGGCCTAGCTAAAAAAGCCTGAAATCCTTAGGGCAAGCAGTCACAACAGGAAGTTCACTGGCAGGCTCAAACTCCACAGGCACAGGCCAAAGCTGTTGTCCACAGGAAGAATTTTTTCTGTCTCTTCAGGAAACTTCAGCCCTGCTTTTAAGACTACCTAATTGATTCAGTCAGGCCCACTCAGATTATCCAGGATAATCTCCCTTACTTAAAATCAATGAATTAGGGGCTTTAATTGCATCAACAAGAACATTCAACAGCAATACCTAGATTAGTGCTTGATCGAATAACTGGGGGCTATAGTCCAGCCAAGCTGACATCTTATGGGAGCCGTCACACTGTGCGTATTAAGTTGTACTTACTGTCTGTCTATGTGGGTTCTTTTCCTGCCTTGGTAATTAGGCAGGTTTGTCATTTTGTTCTAGTGGTTACCTTTATACTATTGGCTTTTATAATATTCTTACTTTCCTTTTCCTTACTTAACCTTCTACTACCTGGTTTGTCAGATTTAATCTGATAATTTGATATCCTTTTACATCCATGTATTCCCTGTGTAACAATAAAACAGAACTAATGTTTAGAAGTATACTTAAAAGAAAAAACTTTCCAGAAATAAAAGAAAACCTGAATTGTCATACTAGATACAGTCGGTCATGTAGATCTAGAATGGTTAACACCAGTAAAAATCTCAGTGCCAAATCTTAGACTTCAAACGTAAATAAATAATGCTCAGGGCCTCTTGGCAAAAAGTTGAAGTAACTTTAAAAGAATGAAAATAAGTTTAGCACCAAACTTCCCAACAATAACATAGAAAGCAAGACAACAATGGAGTAGCATGTTCAAGAAACTCAAGGAAATACAGTGTGAGCCAAGTTGTCTCTCAATTATTGATTACAATTTAGTCCGCATTTCTATGATGATTTTGATGTCAATTGCTTTCTTGAATTCAGCCAACTCTTATTTTACATACATTTGTTTTTATGTCCACTTCTGCTATGAGCTTTGACTTTCTAATTTAAAGTATTTTTACTGGTTTGTGAAGACTCACAATTTCCTTTTGCTTCATGCTTGACTTGGGAAGAAATTTTTATCACCAAAATGTTTTGATTCTAATTTTCTGATTTTGTTCACACTACCTATGTATGAATATTGACAGCCACTTTCAGTTCATTTTTAAATAAAATATTTTCCTGCACTGCAAGAACAGTTGCATTGGGATGTAGAGGTGAATTAAGCTTTTTTTGTTTCAAGAGTGCCCTTTACTATGGTGTAACAAAGTTGGGGTTTCTGGCGGTGGTCATGGTGATGATGGTGGTGATTAATGGTCATGGTGTGTTTTCCGATTCTGATATTCTGTTTTTGTTGTTTCTGCAAGAATTTTAATTTCCCTTCTTGAATCCTTCTTTCCTTCATCAAGTCTCTAAGGGGTGCTGCCTTTCCAACGTTTCACTTTTCCCCAAAAGTGCTAGCTTCCTGAGACTTCCTCCTATGATCTCAGAAAATGTTTTGATTAAATTTTTATTTTGAGATTATTTTAGATCCATCTGCATTTGCAAGAAATGAACAGAAAGTTCATGTGTACCATTTGTCCAGTTTTTCTCAACAGTAACATCTTGAAACAGTATAGAGGCTGGGCGCAGTGGCTCATGCCTTTAATCCCAGCGCTTTGGGAGGCCGAGGTGGGCAGATCACTTCAGGTCAGGAGTTCGAGACCAGCCTGGCTAACATGGCGAAACCCCATCTCTACTAAAAATACAAAAAATTAGCCGGGTGTGGTGGCAAGCGCCTGTAATCCTAGTTACTCTGGAGGCTGAGGTGGGAGAATCGCTGGAACCCAGGAGGCGGAGGTTGCAGTGAGCTGAGATTGCGCCATTGCACTCCAGCCTGGGGGAACAGAGTGAGACTCCATCTCAAAAAAAGAAAAGAAAAAAAAAGTATAGAAAAATACCACAGTTAGAATACTGATATATATACAGTCAAGATACAAAACATTTCCATCACCACAATGATCATTTATGTGTTTCTTTTATATTCACCTCCATTTCCTTTCCATCTCCCTCTTTCATCCCTGCCAACCATTAATCTGTTTGCAGTCTTTATAATTTTGTCATGTCAAGAATGTTACATAGATGGAATTATACAGCATGTAACTTTTGGAGATTGGCTTTTTCCACTCAGCATAATTCTCTGGCAATTCAGGCAGGTTGCTGTGTATAGCAATAGTTTGTTTCTTTTTAATTGTATGCATGTTACAACAGTTTACAAATTCACTCATTGACGGGTATCTGGGTTGTTTCCAATTTTTGACTGTCATAAATATAGGTACTATGAATATTTGTGTAGGTGTCTTTGTGTGGACATAAGCTTTTATTTCTTAGGAATAAAAGCTCAGGAGTATGACTGCTGGTTATATGGCAAGCATACGTTTTGTTTTGTTTTGAGGAAACTGTCAATCTGTTTCCTAGAGAGGCTATACATACCCACCAGCAAGGTAAGAAAGATTCCATTTTCCCACATTCTCGACAGCATTAGGTACTGTCATTTTTAAATTGTTGCTGTTCTGATATGTGTATAGTGGTATCTCATTGTAATTTTAATGTGCATTACACTAATGATGTTAAATATTTTTTCATGCATAATATTAGCTGTAGGTGCTTTGTACATGCTCTTTATCAAGTTTAGGAAATTACCCTCTATTCCTATTTTTCTGAGAGTTTTTATAATGAATGTTAAAATTTGACAAATGCTTTTAATGCATTCATATGATAATTTTCTTCGTTAGCCTGTTAATATAGTGGATTACATTGATTAATTTTCAAATATTGAACTGGCCTCATAGCCCTGGAGTAAACTCCACTTGGTCATGGCATATAATTTGTAAAATACATTACTGAATTATATTTGCTAAAATATTTTTGAGGAGTTTTCTGTCTGTATTCGTGAGAAATTATTTGTATGTAGTTTTCTTTTTGGTACAGATTTTTTCTGGTTTTGGTATCAGCGTAGTACTAGCTTCATAAAAAGAATATTCCCTAGTCTTGTATTTTCTTGAATTGATTGTATAGAATTGTTGTTCATTTTTCTTTAAAAGTTTGGTAGAATTTTCCAGTGAAGTCACGAAAGCTTGGAAATTTCTTTTTCTGGGAAATTTTTAAGTTATGATTTCATTTCCTTTATTGTTATAGGGTTATTCAATAATCTATTTCATATTTGGTGAGTTGTGGTTGTTTATGCTTTCTAATTAATGGGTCTATTTCATCTAAGTTTTCAAGTTTATGTGTGTAGAGTTGTTCATGTAATTCTCTATCATACTTCCGATGTCTGCGTAGTCTCAAGTGATATCCCTTGTTTCATTTCTAATATTGGTAATATGGGATTTTTTCCCCTTATTATTTTTAAGACAGGGTCTCACTCTGTTGCCCAGGCTGGAGTGCCGTGGTGCAATCATGGCTTACTATAGCCTTGACCTCCTGGGCTCAGGTGATTCTCCCACCTTAGCTTCCTGAATAGCTGGGACTACAGCCATGCTCCACCATGTCTGACTAATGTTTTGTACTTTTTGTAGAGATGGGTTTTTGCCATGTTGCCCAGGCTGGTGTCGAACCCCTGGGCTCAAGTGATCCACCCACCCCAGCCTCCCAAAGTGCTAGGATTACAGGCGTGAGCCACCGAGCCCGGCCTGTTTTTTCTTGTTTTGTTTTTGCCAGTATTGCTAAAGGTTTGTCACTATTACCGATCTTTTAAAAGAGCAAGCTCTTTGTTTCATCGATTTTTATTATTGCTTTTCTGTTTTCAATATCACTTGCTTCTGTCCTTGTCTTTATTATTTCCTTTATTCCACTTGTTTTAGGTACATTTTGCTCTCCTTTATTATTTGAGGTGACAATTTAGGTTATTGATTTGCAATATTTCCTCTTTTCTAATGCATGCATTTAGTGCTATATATTTCACTCTCAGACCTGTTTTAGCTGTTCTCCACACATTTTCATATGGTGTATTTTCATTTTAGATCAATTCAATGTATTTTTTGTATTTTGCATTTTTATAAAATGTTGTTTGCAACTTTCCCTTTGGCTCATGGATGATTTAAGTGTGTTGTTTACTTTCCTAGAGTTTAGAGAGTTTCCTGTTATTGCTACTAATTTCTATGGTTTTTTTTTCATTATAGTTGTAAGACATGGTCTGTAATGATTTCAACTTTAAAATTTTGTTGAGGTTTTTCTTATGACACAGAATATTGTCTATCTTGGTGTACATTCTATGAACACTTGAAAAGAATGTGTATTCTGCTTTTGGATGGGATGCTCTATAAATACCAGTTAGATCCAACTAACAGGCTATGGTGCTGCTGAGCTATTCTATATCCTTATGGATTTTCTGTCTAACTGTTCTACAGTTACTGAGAAAGGGATGTTGAAATCTCCAACTATAATTGTGGATTTGTCTGCTTCTCCTTTCAGTTCTACCAGTTTTTGCTTCATGTATTTTGCAGCTTTGTTGTTTCATGCAGGCACATTTAGGATTGCTTTGCCATCTTGGTGTATTAGCTATTTTATCATTATATGTCTCCCTTTGGTATTTGTTTTTGCTTTGAAGCGTACTTTATCTAATACATGTAGGGTGTGAAAATATTGAGTTGTCCACCTGTTTCCAGCTGAGGTTGAGCAACATAATGCTCCACCCTTTTGTCTCATCTGTTGTAAAGAGATGATCAGAGGATGGAGATAGTAGGGGGCAGTGTCATGTAGTGCAAGAGTTCTGGGGCCATTTGGATGGATGGGGTTTGAATACCAACTCTGGTACCTGTGGGTGCAGCCTCAAGCAAGTCACTTAATACTTCTTTTTTAAAAAATCAGGCCATTCTTAACATTGCTAACAAGTCGCTTAATACTTCTGAACCGTGTTTTCCCTTTAGTAAAATGAAGAAAATAGACTCTATCAGGATGAGTGGTTTTAGGATATAAGGTTATAATTTATGTCAGATATTTACAGATATGTACTAAGAGCAATACATATGTAGTTGTTCCTAGTACAATAAATTGGACTTTCAGAAAATTATTTTCTATTTGAAAGGAACTAAAAACATTGGGCCAACAAATATATGAAAAAATCCTCAACATCACTAATCATCATAGAAATGCAAATCGAAACCACAATGAGGTATCATCTCATACCAGTTAGGATGGCTATCATCAAAGAGACAAAAAATAACAAATGCTGGTGAGAATGTAGAGGAAAGGGAACTCTTATATACTGTTGGTGGGAATGTAAACTAGTACAGCCACTTTGAAGAATATGATAGAGGTTCCTCAAAAAGGGCAAATTGAATTACCATATGATCCAGCAATCTCACTACTGGGAATTTATCCAAAAGAAAATAAATCAGTATATTCAGAGATATCTGCACTCCTGTGTTTATTATAACACTATTCATAATAGCCAAGGTATGGAATCGACCTAGGTGTCTAACGACAGAAGAATAGATAAAGAAAATGTGGTATATATATGCAATGGAATATTCGGCCATTAAAAAGAATTCTATCATTCACAGCAGCATGGATGGAACTGGAGGACATTATGTTAAGTGAAATAAGCCAGGAACACAAAGGTCAATACCACATGTTCTTACTCATATGGGGAAGCTAAAAAAAAATGATCTCATAGAAGTAAAAAGTAGAACAGAGGGTACTAGAAGCTGAGAGGGGTAGGGGAAATGGCAAGATGGGGAGAGACTGTTAAGGAATACGAAATTATAGCTAGACAGAAAGAATAAGTTTTAGTGTTCTATACTGCTATAGGATGACTGCAGTTACCAACAGCATATTATAGTGTCAAACTATTATATAGTTTCAAATAGCTAGAAGAAAGATATTGAATGTTCCCAACACAAAGAAATGATAAATGTTGGAGATGATAAATATGCTAATTACCATGAATTGATCACGATATACTATATTTATCCCAACATGACTATGTACCACATAAATCTGTACAATTACTATTTGTCAGTTACAAATAAAATTAAATGAAATGAAAAAAGAAAGTTAAATGGCAAACCACAGATTAGGAGCAAGTATATAAAAGACAAATATCTCATTAAGGAATTGTATACAAAATACATAAAGATCTCTTATAACAATAAAATAGGCAAAATATTTTAACAGACACATCACAAAAAGATAATTTGGATGGTAAATAAACATGAAAAAATGCTCAATGCTCACAAAAATTAAAAGATTGCTAGTTGGCTGGGCGCAGTGGCTCACGCCTGTAATCCTAGCACTTTGGGAGGCTGAGGCAGGTGGATTGCCTGAGCTCAGGAGTTCGAGACCAGCCTGGGTGACAACAGTGAAACCCCGTCTCTACTAAATAAAAAAAATTAGCCAGGCATGGAGGCGTGCACCTGTAGTCCCAGTTACTCGGGAGGCTGAGGCAGGAGAATCGCTTGAACCCGAGAGGTGGAGGTTGTAGCGAGCCAAGGTCATGCCACTGCACTCCAGCCTGGGCAACAGAGCGAGACTCCATCTCCAAAAAAAAAAAAAAAAAAAAAAAAGACTGCTAGTGACAAGGATATGAAAAAACAAGTAATGTCATCAATAAAGGGAATGTTAAGTAGTATAACTACTTTGGAAAAGAGTTTGAGAACGTTTTACAAAGTTAAACATACACTTATGATATAACTCAGCAATTAAACCCCAACATATTTATCCAAAAGAAATGGAAGCATATGTATATATGTGCATATATATGTATATATATGGAAGCATACATATATATACATTGTTTATTCATTCACCTGTTGATAAACATTTTGGTTGTTTCTAGTTTTTTACTGATATGAATAAAGGTGCTATGATATTTACATGCAAGTATTTGTGTATATATACACATATATATGCTTCCATTTATATATATTTTCCATATATATTTCCATTTTCCATATATGTTTCCATCTTCCATATATATTTTCCATATATTTTCCATTTTCCGTGTAAATATTTCATTTATATATGGAAGCATATATATATACATATATATATAAATGGAAGCATATATATAGATACACAAATACTTGTATGTCAATGTCATAGCACCTTTATTCATAACAGTAAAAAACTAGAAACAACCCAAATGTTTATCAACAGGTGAATGAATAAACAATATTCTGTACATCCATGCAACGGAATGCTATTCAGCAATTAAAAGGAATGTACTACTGGAAAATGCAACAAAATGGATAAATCTCAAAAATACTCTGCTGAGTGAAAGAAGAAACAAAGGGGTGCATACTATATCATTTCATTTATATGCAATTCTAGAAAAAGAAAGGTATAATAAAAATAACAGGTCTATGATTGTCTGGAGTTAGGGTGAAAGAACTGACTGCACAGGGGCACAAGGAAATTTGGGGTGAGGTAGTGATGGAAATGTCCTATATTTTAATTGTGTTGGTTACATAGGTGAATAAATTTGTCAAAATTAATCAAACTGTACACTGTAACTTAGTGCATTTTATTTTATGTAACTTATAACGCAATAAACTTGAATTTTTAACAATGAGCTAAATACTTGAAAGGCATTTCTCAAAAAAAAAAAAAAAAAGATATCCAAATGACCAATAGGACATGTGAAAAAGTGCTCAACATCAATGATTATTAGGTAAATTTAAGTTAAGCCCACCAATGAGTTACAACCACATGACCATAAGAATGACTTAAATTAAAAACACCGACAATAGTTAAATGTCAACATGGAAGTGGTGCACCTGGAACTTTTATATATTGCTGGTGTGAGTAAAATTTTAACTATGTTGGAAAACCATTTGACAGAATACTTAAATAACCCATATGCCTGCCCTATGATGCAATAATAGATATATTTTGCTATATATCTAGATATATTTTCCAAGATAAATGAGTAAATGTATATAAAAAATGATATGTACAGAATGTTCCCATTGATTTTACTCATAATAGTCTCAAACTGAAAACAACAAAAATTCCATTAACAGTAGATGGGATAAATGTTAAATTCATATAATGGAATACTACACAAAAATTAAAAATAGACTACGAGCACATGCAACAACATGGATGAATCTAACTGAAATATATTGAATGAAAGAAGCAGAACTAAAGAGTACATACTGTGTCATTCCATGAGTATTACACTAAAAATAGGCAAAACTAATTTACGATGATAGAAGTCAGAACAGTAGTCTTCTATGAGGATAACTGGGAAGGGGCAAAATGAGCCTGCTAGATGCTGAAAATATTCTGTATCTTGGTTTGGCCGTGGTTACAAGGTGTTTACATGTATAAGCATTCATCAAGCTGCACACTTAAGACTTGTGCACTTTATTATATATAAGTTATATTCAACACATTTAGAAATGCAAATGGAATAAGCAATTTAGTAAAAAGACAAAGATTTTCAAATTAGATTTTAAAAACACAACTCTGTGCTCTTTAAAAGAGACACTTTGCCTAAAGCATGGAAGAAAGTCAAATATAAAAGAGTGGAAAAGATACACACCATGTAAGCAGTAACTAGAAGAAACTTGATATAGCTATATTATTATGACTCAAAGTATACTTAAGGAAAGAAGGATATTTCATAATGGCAAAAGAATTCAACAACAGAATTCAAAGATTAAAAAAGAATTAAATGGAAGATATAAAAATCATTAGTTTGTAGGGGCATAATACAACTTCAACAGGGAGATGTAAAAATCATAAATGTTTGTGCACACAATTTCACATTTTTAAATACATAACACATATGTTCATGTAACAAAGCAGAAATAGACAAATCTACAACTGTAGTATGATAAATTAACACATTTCTCAAAGTAAATCAGAAAATGCAGAAAGTCAATACTTATATAAAGATATTACTGGGTATATACCCAAAGGATTATAAATCATGCTGCTATAAAGACACATGCACACGTATGTTTATTGCAGCACTATTCACAATAGCAAAGACTTGGAATCAACCCAAATGTCCATCAGTGACAGACTGGATTAAGAAAATGTGGCACATATACACCGTGGAATACTATGCAGCCATAAAAAAGGATGAGTTTGTGTCCTTTGTAGGGACATGGATGCAGCTGGAAACCATCATTCTTAGCAAACTATCACAAGAACAGAAAACCAAACACCGCATGTTCTCACTCATAGGTGGGAACTGAACAATGAGATCACTTGGACTCGGGAAGGGGAACATCACACACCGGGGCCTATCATGGGGAGGCGGGAGGGGGGAGGGATTGCATTGGGAGTTATACCTGATGTAAATGACGAGTTGATGGGTGCTGACGAGTTGATGGGTGCAGCACAGCAACATGGCACAAGTATACATATGTAACAAACCTGCACGTTATGCACATGTACCCTAGAACTTAAAGTGTAATAATAATTTTAAAAAAAGAAAATAGTATAAATTGTTTATGAAACATATATTTTGTTCAATGAAACTGTTATGTTTTTAAATTAATGTTTTTATATAAGGGAAAGTTTTTCAATTTAAATAGGAAGCCATCTGATTTTAAGGGTAATATGTACTTCCTGTATAAAATCTCACAGCAGTTAAACTCCAGTTGTTAAATTGTTTATTTTTATGTATAACTTATGCTCATGATGGAAAATAACATAGGCAGTACAATAAATATATAATAAAAATGTGGATGTGCTGAACTGTGATCAAAAAAAAAAAAAAGATATAAACAACACAACAGATGAAGTTGACCTAATTGACATACATAGAATACCATTTGCAAAAATAGCAGAAAACACACTATATTCGAGAGCTCACAGAACATTTCCCAAAAGAGACCATATGTTGAGTGATGAAGCAAGTTTCAACAAATCGTTAAGACTGAAATAATATAAGAGAGGCTCTGTAACCAAAATGGAAATTAACTAGAAACCAATATCAAATAAATATCCCCAAATCCTCAATTGTTTGAAAATGAAGCAATACCTTATAAATAATTGATAGGTCAAAAAATTACAGTGGAAAGCTGAAAATATTTTGAATTGAATAATGTATTTTGGCATAAACTATCAAAGTGTAAGATTCAGCTAAATCGGTTATCAGTAGGAAGATTATAGTTTGAAATGCATGAGCAAAAATGAAAAAAATTGAACATCAACGATCTAATCTTCCTGCTCAAAGAGCTAGTAAAACAAATTAACCTAAAGAAAGTGTAAGAAAGGAAATGATAACAAGGATAGAAAACATTGCAATAGAAAGCTTATGTACAAGCCAGACACTTTTTCCACTATTTTATATTTGACTTTCCTCTGTGCTTTAGGCAAAGCGTCTCTTTTAAAGAGCACAGAGTTGTGTTTTTAAAATCTAATTTGAAAATCTTTGTCTTTTTACTAAAGGCTCACACCGGTATTCACAGCACTTTGGGAGGCTGAGGTAGGCGGATCACTTGAGCCCAGGAGTTCAAGACAGCATGGGCAACATGGTGAAATCCCACCTCTACAAAAAATACATCTGTATATATGCTGATACATATTCAGAACATATATAATAAACTTCTACATATCAATAAGAATAGATTGACAAAGTTTTAAAATAATAGGCATACAAAATGGACATCCAAATGATGCACCCATCATTATTCACTGGATAAATATAAGGCTACAAAGAGATACAGCTAACCTACCCTTCTCCCCCACCAATCAGAATGGCTAAAATTTAAAGTACTGACCATACTGTTGCTGTGGATGTGAAGTAACTTAAATTTTGATACACTGTTGGCAAGAGAATAAATTTGGTGCAGCTACTTTGGAATATACTTTAGTTATACAGACATATACCTGATAAAAATTTGTCAAGGTGTACATGAGATTGGTACATTTTACCATATATGTTACATCTCAATAAACAAGAAAGAATCAGAAATATGAGTGATATGGTTTGGCTGTGTTCCCACCCAAATCTCATCTTGAATTCCATGTGTTGTGGGAGGGACCCAGTGGGAGATAATTGAATCATGGGGCCAAGCCTTTCCTGTGCTGTTCTCATGATAGTGAATAAGCCTCACAAGATCTGATGGTTTTAAAAAGAGGAGTTCTCCTGCACAAGCTCTGTCTCTTTGCCTGCTGCCATCCATGTAAGACATGACTTTCTCCTCCTTGCCTTCCTCCATGATTGTGAGGCTTCCCCAGCCACATGGAACTGTAAGTCCAATGAAACCTCTTTCTTTTGTAAAATGCCCAGCCTCAGGCATGTCTTTATCAGCAGCATGAAAAAGGACTAATGCCACATTCCCAAAAATGTGGAAGCAACTTTGGAACTGGGTAACAGGCAGAGGCTGGAACAGTGTGGAGGGCTCAGAAGAAGACATGAAAATGTGATAAAGTTTGGAACCTTCTAGAAGCTTGTTGAATGGCTTTGACAAAAATGCTGATAGTGATATGAACAATAAGGTCTAGGCTGAGGTGGTCTCAGATGGAGATGAGGAACTTGTTGGGAACTGAAGCAAAGGTGATTCTTGTTATATTTTAGCAAAGAGACTGGCAGCATTTTCCTAGAGATTTGTGGAACTTTGAACTTGACAGAGATGATTTAGGGTATCTGGTGAAATAAATTTCTAAGCAGCAAAGCACTCAGGATGTGACTTGGGTGCTGTTAAAAACATTCAGTTTCATAAGGGAAGTAGAGCATAAAAGTTTGGAAAATTTGCAGCCTGACAATGAGATAGAAAAGAAAATCCCATTTTCTGAGGAGAAATTCAAGCCAGCTGCAGAAATTTGCGTAACTAATGAGGAGCCGAAGGTTAATCCCCAAGACAATGGGGAAAATGTCTCCAGGGCATGACAGAGGTCTTCATGGCAGCCCCTCCCATCACAGGCCTGAAGCCTAGGAAGAAAAAGTAACTTTGTGGGCCAGGCCCAGGGTCCTTGTACTGTGTGCAGCCTAGGGACTTGGTGCCCTGCATCCCAGCCGCTCCAGCTGTGGCTGAAAGGGGCCAACACAGAGCTCATGCCGTGGCTTTAGAGTGTGCAAGCTTCAAGCCTTGGCAGCTTCCACGGGTGTTGAGCCTGTCAGTGTAGAGAAGTCAAGAATGGAGGTTTGGGAACCTCCACCTAGATTTCAGAAGATCTATGGAAATGCTTGGATGTCCAGGCAGAAGTTTGCTGCAGGAGCAGAGCTCTCATGGAGAACCTCTGCTAGAGCAGTGCAGAAGGGAAATGTGGGGTTGGAGTCTGCACACAGAGTCCCTACTGGGGCACTCTCTAGTGGAGCTGTAAGAAGAGGGACACCATCCTCCAGACCCCGGAATGGTAGATCCACTGACAGCTTGCACTGTGAGCCTGAAAAAGCTGCAGACACTCAATGTCAGTCCATGAAAGCAGCCGGGAGGGAGGCTATACCCTGCAAAGCCACAGGGGCAGAGTTGCCCAAGAACATGGGAACCCACCCCTTGCATCAGTGTGACCTGGATGTGAAACATGGAGTCAAAGGAGATCATTTTGGAGCTTTAAGATTTGACTGCCCTCTTGGATTTTGGACTTGCATGGGGCCTGTAGCCCCTTTGTTTTGGCCAATTTCTCCCATTTGGAATGGCTGTATTTACCCAATGCCTGTACCCCTACTGTATCTAGGAAGTAACTAACCTGCTTTTGATTTTACAGGCTCATAGGCAGAAGGGACTTGCCTTGTCTCAGATGAGACTTTGGACTGTGGACTTTTAAGTTAATGCTGAAATGAGTTAAGACTTTGGGGGACTGTTGGGAAGGCATGATTGATTTTAAAATGTGAGGATGTGAGATTTGGAAGGGGCCAGGGGTGGAATTATATGGTTTGGCTGTGTCCCCACCCAAATCTCATCTTGAATTTCCACATGCTGTGGGAAGGACCCGCTGGGAGGTAATTGAATCATGGGAGCAAGTCTTTCCTGTGCTGTTCTCACGATAGTGAATAAGTCTCATGAGATCTGATGGTTTTAAAAAGAAAAGTTCCCCTGCACAAGCTCGCTCTCTCTTTGCCTGCTGCTATCCATATGAGACATGACTTGCTCCTTCTTGCTTTCCTCCATGATTGTGAGGCTTCCCCAGCCATGTGGAAATGTGAGTCCAATTAAACCTCCTTCTTTTGTAAATTGCCCAGTCTTGGGGATGTCTTTATCAGCAGTGTGAAAATGGACTAATATAATGAGAAAAGACATGAGATGATAGGAGGAATTTAAACACAAAATATATATTTGATCATATGAAAGAATTAGTATTAATTTTACAGGTGTGATAACAGTATTGTAGTCATGTTTTGTTAAAAGTCCATATCTTTTAGAGATGCAATCTGAAAATGTTGTGGATAAAATAAAATGATGTGTGGAATTTACTTATAACAATCCAGTTTTGTGGGAGGGGGTGAATGGGAGAACAGATGAAATAAGACTGACTATGTGCTAACTGTAATTGAAACTAGGTAATGGGTAAAACGGATTTCATTATACTATTACTTCCGTTTTTCATTTGATTGAACTTTTCCACAATAAAAAGGAAAAATAAATACCCTCTTCCCTTCATTCTAAAAGAGCACAGATTTTGCGGCCATCAGTTCCCCTACTGATGAGCTGTGTGACTATAGAGAGGTTGCCTAACCTCCTTGATCCTCAGTTATCCTCATTTTGAAATGGTGAGATTTAGAGACCCTGCCTCACAAAAGTTGGGAGGATTAGATAAAATTCTGTTGTCAAGCACTCAGCATAGGGCCTAGCTAGCATACAGCAGGTGTTCAATGCTTTCTGGTTCCTTTTGCTTCTCCTTTTTTTTTCTAACCAAGATATTTCCTAATTCCTCAATCAACATAGATGGAATTTATTTTTTGTCTTTTATTCCCTATGGGACAGTGTTTTCTAAAAAACACAGCAACATGCTCCCCACCTGAGGACTTTAGAATACCTGGAGAGAGGGGTGGGGAGAAACAAGTAATGCTGACATATCAGGACTCCTGGGGGCAAATGCCATTTTGTCCCACAAAGCCCTGGATAGAATAGGTGCCTAAAATGTGCTTACTGGCTGAGACAGTGGGTAGGTGAATTCTAGATTGCTTTTGTTTTGTTTCCCCATATTTGAAGGTGGATATGGTAAAGATGGTGGTGTATATGACACTTCTCCTTCCCTTTTCCCTTACTGGCATCAAAGCCTACTTGACTCACATTTGAAGTACTTAAGGTTCCTCCTTCATATCTCTAATTTCACATCATATCA